>NC_071267.1:18813838-19113838 GCF_023375685.1 Ictalurus furcatus
TTGACACGATCTCTGAGGTACAGATGCAGGGCAGTCTCTTCCTTCACTACGGGAAGATGACACAATATCCCCAGCCTGGCTTGGGCATGGAGCGATGGCATAGTCAGCAAGAGGAGTGAAGCTTAAGGTGGAGCCTGAGGAGGGAGCGATGTTCAACATGGAGCTAGAGGGGGGAGTGACGCTCTCCGCAAAGTCAGAGGGGGGAGTGAAGTTCTCCGCAAGGCCAGAGGGGGGAGCAATGCTCTCCGCGAAGCATGAAGGGGAAGCGATGACTACTGTGTTGCAAGAAGGGGGAGCGACATGCGGCGCGAAGCAAAGAAACAGAGTGATGTCTTCAGCAGAATGTGAAGGCAGAACGACGTCATCAGCGGATCAGGATGGTGGAGCGACGTCCTCGGCCGAGCAGGAAGGCGGCGTGATGTCCTCAGCCAAGCAGGAAGTGGAAGCGACGTCCAAGGAGAAGCTTGGCATAGTGACATATTGACACAAAAGCATGACTCCAAACATAAACATGGAAACGAGGTGCACAGAGATAGACGAAAACGCCAGACCATGGGTGCTATACACACCGTGTCTAAATACTAGACATGCACCGATATATCGGCCAATAATCGGTATTGGCCGATAAAGGCAATTTTTCTCGCTATTGGCCTATGGCCGATGTTTAAAAACATCCGACGATCAGGGCCGATTATATCCTGTCAATCAAAAGAGGTCGGTAAAACACATCAAATTCGTGCTGTGTGTAAAGATGATGTCTCTTGTGTGGAATCACTTTGAATTGTTTGACAATGATGACAAAACTGCAGTTTGTAAGCTCTGCACCGCTAAAATTTTACACCATGCTGCTGCAGAGCAGTAGAAGTCTGTATTTTTTTCGGCGTGCGTGTTAACGAATGAGTGCTTTTACACAATTTTTTTTGCCGCGCTGCTCAAGCTGCTCGCGCTGAATTAAAGCGCCAGTACACGGTTGAGAGATTGAAATGAAGATGAGTTGACAAAAAAGTTATATATTGCACAGAAAATATATTTGTAGAGTAGTATGTTTCATATCCAGTTAATGTTAATATGAGTTAATATCATCAAAAAATGTTTATATTATATATTACCAGTTTGATGTTCAGTGATAAAGTAGAAATGCTTTTGTTTGTGGTGAGTGAATGTGAGCCTAACAGGAGGTTTTTTAGAATTCAGTCAATGTTAATATGAAATAATAACATTCAATAAGTTAAGAAATCTTACTTAAATCTTCAGAATTTAGTTAATGTTTTAATATTAATTTGAGTAATGTGTTTTCTGTTTATGAGAGCAGTTTTTATTTGCATTTCCTTCAGAATTGTGGAATTAATTATTATTAATTTAAAGGAAGGTATAAAAGGCAGAACCACCAAACTATCGGCATCAGCCGACATCACTCTGAATAATCGGCTATCGGTATCAGCTGAGAAATTTAGTTTCGGTGCATCTCTACTAAATACTGTGTTCATAAACCCCAAACATGAATCAGGTGTAATCTTTAATGTGACATAGCAGTGGCTGCTGGGAATCACAGTCCCGAGCTAGTTCCTGTATATCCGTGACAGAGATGTTTAGTTAGTTTCAGAGTGGTTATAGGATACTAATTTTAATCAGCATAATAGATAGTGCTCCTCTGAGATCTGTATGGCAATCCTCTACTATCATGCACCTGATTTATTATTATTATTATTATTATTATTATCATCCATCCATCCATCTTCTATACTGCTTATCCTTCCTTCAGGGTCACGGGGAAACCTGGAGCCTATCCCAGGGAGCATCGGGCACAAGGCAGGGTACACCCTGGACAGGGTGCCAATCCACCGCAGGGCACACTCACATACACAACCACACACCCATTCATAAACTACGGACACTTTGGACATGCCAATCAGCCTACCATGCATGTCTTTGGACTGGGGGAGGAAACCGGAGTACCCGGAGGAAACCCCCACAGCACGGGGAGAACATGCAAACTCCGCACACACAGGACCATACACAGGGCCACACCCTGGAGGTGTGAGGCGAACGTGCTAACCACTAAGCCATCGTGCGCCCTATTATTATTATGACTATATTATTATTATTATTATTATTATTATTATTATTATTATTATTATTATTGATTACTATTTTATAGATTTTTTACCTACTCAACACATATAACATCAAATCCAAATTAGAAATACCTGTGGAATTCTTAGATCATGAAGTCAGAGATGATCATACCTGTGTCAGGTGAGTATGATTGTTTTCCAAGAAGCCTTGAAGGCATACCATGATCCAAAGCGGCCATTAATTTTTCCTCCTCACTGTCTTGTTGAATATGTCACATAGGAATATTTAAGAATAAATGACTGACTCTTTACATGCATACAATAGAGTTGAATATCACTAGGTTTCAACTAGCTCGAGCCAAGTATAGAAATCAATTATCATTATTGATTGTAGGCTATATAACAATAAACTCAGATACTCATCCTTTAGGAAACATATAAAATACACCAAAATATAAGATTGTTTCATCTTCAGTAACCAATTTATCCTGATCAGGGTCACAGTGGATCCAGAGGCAGTCCTGGTAACAATGAGCTCAAGATAGGATACACCATAGGCGCACACACACACACAGACACACACACACACTCACACTCACACACATTCAGATTTGGGAAAATGGGTAAATTGGCATAAACAATCTGCCTATATGCATGTTTTTGGACACTGGGAGGAAACCAGAGAACAGAGGAAACCCACATGAACAAGCAGAGAACATAGAATATAACACATGGTCAGGATCAAACCTAGGACTATGGAGCTTTGAGGTGGTGATCCTACCCACTGTGCCACCATGTTGCCCTCAAAACATGTCAGATATTTTTAGAACCAACAGGTAGTATGCATGCAGGGATAAAAAAAGAGCACATGAAGCACATGAAGCTCCCCCACCTTTGGTTTATGTGAACAGCAAGCACAATTGCATCGGTTAATTAAGGGTTCTTAGCGTAAATTCTACTTAAAATTCTACTTGAAGCCATTTCTGATAGGGAGACATTGCTGTAGAGTTCTACATAGACCCTTTAAGGGTTCCCCCATAACCACAACCAAAGACCACTTTAAGGTTAAGAGTGCAGTGCTGACTTCAGGTATTATCTTTTGATGGGAATGTAAATCATACATTTTTATACAGGACAGAAGCAGATATATTGGAAGCCTGTTTTGATAAAGTGTTGTCAACTCCATATAAAATCCCATATTCTTGGCACCCATGTAAGACGTCAGGCTTCCCCGCCACCTAAAGTCCCCTAAAACCTCTGTCATCTCACTTGTTATGGTTTATATAGTCTTTTATAGATTATTATTTTAAAGTCTTTTATAGATTATCCAAAATTGCATATGCATAACTTTGTAATGATAATGAATGTGTTATAAAAGCATTTAGTAGGTACCCTTATTTCTTAGGGTTACTTTTTTTTTTTTTTTTTTCTTTTAACCTAAGGATGATTTCCATAGGGCTACATGACACCTACTTATAAGATTGTCATGGCAACTGTGGCTCATAATGGTTGTTATATGACAGTTGCCAAATAAGGTTAATTGGAAAATTTAATAAAAGTGATCACAAAAATATGCCCAGCAGTGTCTTCTATTCTTTGAACTTGGTGGTAACATCAATCTTAAAAGCTGCTGTATAACTGGTTTGGATAATGACAATGATTACACTATAATTACAATGTTGTGCATATTTCCTTTGTTGTGCAATGAATATATACTGTCATGACAGAGCTGAGTCTATGCCCTTACAAAAAAGTGAGCTATATGTTTACATAATGCATATATATATATATATATATATATATATATATATATATATATATATATATATATATATATATATATATATATATAAACCTGTGTAACCATGTCCTCTAATACTGTGTTGTTAAATTTTCTTATCACCTTATCACAAGTCAATGTTTGAGTGATATCATACACGCTCAAGTGCTGAACTAATACCAAAAAGCCACGACTTGTGTGCTGATAAAACCCCAGACACTGTATCTATCACTCTAATGATTTAGACTACACATGGTCTCACAGTAAATGTGCAACAATTCACTTGAATCAGTAAGTAGCATGAGGCAGGAACCAAGTGCATAAACTCAGAGTTTGTTTTTTTAAGGGCAATACTTGATTCTTAATCTGTGTCCACAGTGGAGGACAGAACACATGCGGCCAAGGTAATTGTAAGCATAGCCAAGTCAAAATAATAAGGCATATGGGTCAACATGAAGGAAAACTAGACCATGGAACAAGGCTCGGAATTATAGTAACAAATACATGATAATAAATCAACAAAGTGAAACAACACCTGGAATACATATACAAACTAATCAATAAGCTAACACATAACAGAAAGCAATGACTGGAAACAGAACCCAAACATGAGCTCATGGCTTTCGTTTTTGTAGGAACCACAGTGAGAATGGGGGAATCCATGACACAACTTGCATGAAAAGTTACAAAATTTGAATATAGTGATGGGTTAGCATTTCTGTTCTTACAATTCCATTATAATGACACCAAATGAAATCCAACCACATCAACCTCTCTTATTCAAATTCATACACATTCTTATGATATCAGGTTCATTTACTTCTAATTCCTCTCTTATTTTCATAAACAAATATCAAATAGCTTATATGTCCTCTACAGGGAATCTAATGAGTCGCTAAAGAACACTATAACATAAATGTTGTCAGTCCAGTGGCAGTTATGCTCTGTTTAGCAATGTTCTCATCATCTACATCTCACTATATGTCCAATTAAAATATATAATTAGTCAAGTAGGTTCTTTGTTACTGTGTAAATTCTCTCTACCTGTGTGTGCATCATAATTTACATTCCAGACTCGAGTGCATGTTGTATCTCTCACTAGATCGATTCTTTTGTGTGTGTGTGTGTGTGTGTGTGTGTGTGTGTGTGTGTGTGTGAGACAGTTTGGATATAAGTAACAGTATCATGTTAAATAATACCAAATGGGGGCAATGTTGAGCTGGGGTTTCTGTTCCACTAGACTAAACACCTTTCTAAAAATACAGAATGGAATTCATCACCAAACAAATATATTTAAAACATGAGCAACTGCATTGCAAACAAAGCTAACATGTGTCCAAGCAGAAGATTAATGCATATCATACAAGATCATAGGGAAGGCATTTATCACACATACCCCTTAATCCATTACACAAACACACACACACACACACACACACACACACAGAGAGAGAGAGAGAGAGAGAGAGAGAGAGAGAGAGAGAGAGAGAGAGAGAGGGAAAGTTTATTACTGCCATCTGCATTTCATCTTCATGAAAGCAGACTGTAAAAATGATGAGTAATGATGAGTAATGCTGAGAGGTTAAAGAGTCTCCACACAGGCACTCATACTCACACACATACGCACACCCAAAGCAGCTGTACATCATTTCAAACCCTCAGACTAGGCTTCAAAAGCTGAACAGATTTTCCCAGGACAATCAGAATCATGATCTTGACTCTGATGATGAAAAAGATGATGATGTATGATTTTTTTGATTGTTTGACTTCATTGTTACCTGCACAGGTCTGTGAGCTACACAGTGTACAGTTAAAAGGCCCTGGCGTGGTACAATATAAAGATTTTATAAGTGAAATGCAAATCATAATAATGTGCATTTCAGAACTTGAGAACTTTAGCACTGACCAGGCACACACACACACACACACACACACACACACACACACACACGCATATGCACACACACACATTCTCACTCTTCTGCCTTTCCATATTACATGTTGTCTGTTGTTTTGCTTTATGAAATGTGTTATTTCTGTCTGTATCTCTCTCTCTCTCTCTTTGTCTGTTTTTATGAAGTGACAAGCTTGTGCAGCCTTACTCAACCACTAAATCTCTGCACTCACTACTGTCATTTTTTTTTTCTTTTCCTGTACCTTGTCATGCACAGACAAACCAAATCATTATGTCTTGAACAGCACTGTAGCCCTCAAACAGATGTAGACTGTGCCTTCATTAATATAATGCATGTTGCTTAGATTTTGTTTGATTTACAGAATATACACCATCTCAATATACAGCAATATTTTAATTTTCTTTTGCAATGCAGCTTTTTGCAAAGCTAATTCTAGATTTCCAGAAACACCATCTATAGCACACTTGTTTCAGTAACACTTTATTTCATGGGTACCTACACTGGTACTTCATAGTACATTAATAAGCATTGCATAAATATTTTAGAATGCAATACTGTAGGATTTATATAAGGCTTACGTCAAAACATGAATGTTTTATGAGCTATAGTATTTTGTCTTTACATGACAGAGACAAGAGAGAAGATCGTACCTTGTAAACAGGCTTGGGGAGTAACTGAATACATCAGTATACAAAAAACTGTTACAGGTACATTTTGTAAAAAAAAAAAAAAAGGAATACATTTCTTTTTTTTTTAACCAAAGAAATTGATCTTTTGACATAACACAATTTAGACAGCGGCTTGATTATAGTTCTGGTTCTCTCTTGCCAGTCGTGGCTTACAACCAAGGAGCAACCTCCTTGGTGCATGCGCAAATAAATTTTGCACAAAATAAATTTGGTAAAATTAACACAATTTGTTCTCTGAAATGGTTTTGTTAGGGTGACCATATGTCCTCTTTTTCCTAGATATGTCCTCTTTTTCGTACCTTAAAGAAGCGTCTGGCTGTGATTTCTAAATTTGTGAAAATGTCCAGGAATCTGCTTTAGTTTCATTATGATGTCCTTATGGTTTAATACTGTAACTGTGTGTGCATGTTTGCATTCCTTTAACCCCTCTCTGTAATTCCCACCTTCTCAAACACCAATTGGTCGATTATAAAAGGCTTGCAGCAACTACTGGCCACATTCCTGAAATCAACCATTAGCCTACTCTCAGCGAACGTGCGAAGGTGAAGCAATGTTGTGTATGGTGTCAAACAATTGCTTGACAATAGCAACAAATAACAGCTGTCCTGAGTCGAAACAATATAAGGTAATTTTTAATTTCATGTTATCACATTGCTTCATATTACACAGCCATTCAAATGTGCAAATGATGGTAGAAGGTAGACTCTTGCAATCTGATATTTTATTTTATTCCAAGGTCATTCAAAATAATGTAGTGAAAACAATTTTATTTATATATCTATACAGTGTGCCAATAATGGGTCTTTTTCAGTGTATTAAAGTCTGCATTCATAGTAACGGTTTTGAGGAGTGTATTTACTTTACCTACATCTGTAGGAGAATGGAATTGACTACTCTTTAACTGAAACATGCAATTGATCCATTTGCATTCAAAACTATTATCAAGCACTGCTCCAATACAACTGCATTTATTTATGAAGGTCATATTCCAGCCAAGGTAATTAATGTAATGAAGAAGAAGAGAAAGAAGAAGCCAGCTTTTCTTGTTCTTCTTCTTCTTTTTCTTCTTCTTCATTACATGTATTAACTTGGCTGGAACATGGCCTTCATGAATAAGTGTAGTTGTATGTTGTAAATTTCCAGACTTATACCACATTCATAACACTGTTATAAATTGCATATATACTCAGCAAAAAAAAAAGAAACGTCCTCTCACATTCAACTGCTTTTATTCCCAGCTAATTTCTTGACATGGTTGCATGTGATTTTCCACTGCAAGGATGATCAGCTGTCCTTCCTGTCTCCCTGGAGCACTGTCTTAGGCATCTTACATTACAGACATTGTAGTTTATTGCTCTGGCCAAATCTGCAGTCCTCATGCCTCCCTGCAGCAGGCCTATGGCATGTTCACGCAGGTGAGCAGGCACCCTAGGCATCTTTCAGAGTTTTTTTTTTCCAGGTGTTTTTCAGAGTCAGTAGAAAGGTCTTTATTGTCCTAAGTTATTGTAATTGTGACCTTATTGCCTACCACCTGTAAACTGTTAGTGTCTTAAAGACTGCTCCACAGGTACATGTGGAATATTTATTTATGGTTCATTGAACAAGCATGAAAACATTGTTTAAAGCCTTTCCAATATTGATCTGTAAAGATTATTTTTATTTTACAAAATTATCTTTAAAATACACTCTCCTGAAAAGGGGACATTTCTTTTTTTTCTTTGTGTGTATATATATATATATATATATATATATATATATATATATATATATATATATATATATATATATATATATATATATATATATATGTCATTTTCATTGTGGAAATGGAAATGTCATTTTCCATAGGGCTATATGACCCCTACATAATATTGTCAAAGCAGCTGATGTTGTGGCTCTTAATGGTACAAAGTAAGGTTAATTGGGGAATTGAAGAAAAGTAAGCACTGCCAAATTATTCCCTGCAGTGTCTCCTGTTCTTGGCACTTGGTGACATCATCATTACTTGGTAACATCAGTATTAAAAGCTGCTGTATAATAGGTTTGGATAATGACAATCATTACACTATAATACACCATAAAATATAAAAATGTTGTGCATATTTGTGTTGACCTTTAAATAAAACATTTACATTTTTATGAATATTTACTGTAATGACAGATATTTTTCTCTTGGCCTTAGAAAAGTGAGCTTAACTTTACTATTTAAAATAACAATAAATGCTATAATATCAACACTGTGCATATTTTATTTGACCTTTAAACAAACTTTTTCTGAATATAATTTTTTTATGAATGACTACTGTTGTAACAGAGCTCTGTCTATGCCCTTACATAAAGTGAGCATTATTTTATAATCCTTTAAAACCTATAACTGTATCCTGACACTCTAATAACTGTGTTATTATTTTTTTGGTCTGTTAATATAAGGTACGTTTGGATTTTATTTGATTTGAAAGAACAAGACAAATAAGAAGAGAGAGAGAGAGAGAGAGAGAGAGAGAGAGAGAGAGAGAGAATCAGAAACATTGGGGACATTCCAAATCAAGTCTCCATTTAGAGTAACTAAATCTGATGACCCCCTTGCTATAAACAGAGTGTATTATGATTAGCCACACTTTCACAGTCTTAATGCTACTACCGTAAACTGTTAATCAGTGACTAGCTTGTAGTTTGACAGAGCATTAGGGACATTTCACATCTAGTGTGATATTTATTCCTTAAAATATTCTATACACAAAAGAGAACATTTCATTCTCAAGAGATAAGATTCATACATTCATTAAAGTACTGGAACATCTATGACAGAAAAAGCAGACTAACAGAGCTGGATAAAGAGGAACAAGGCCAAAAAATTCAGCTAAATCATTTTTTGTGCTTGTTAGTAATGGAAAGGTTGGTGCTCTTGGGGAAATTATGCTGAATGATGGAGGCTTGGGCTGCATTGTTTGGAGACTGGAACTCTTAAAATGGCACTGTTTCAGTAATGAATGCTCCAGTGTCACTGCACTGCACTGTTTTCCTCTCTCATCTTATACCCTGTCACCCTGAGGCCCAGTGCACCCTTTCAACTTCCCAAATACATCCCCATAAAGCCAGAAACTGAAAAACTCATGAATACAATGTTAATGTCTTTCAAAGTTTAATCATGTTTGTTCACATCAGAATTATCCACCTGATGTTTTTGCTAAAGGTGTAAACATTTAAACAGTCTTTTTTGGGAATAAGAATGTAGAAAATGCCATTGTTTATAATGTTATTCAGCAGACTGCTGCTTCAGGTGCTTGAACAGCAATACTAGTAATGTCACTAGTTTTTTTTTTTCTCCACCAATAATGTAGATGGTGAGTATGTTACAACTGGTTGTACTAGATCTGCTTGTCTTGGTGGTGTTTTATGTGGTGAATAGAGGCTCACAAACGTGAAGCAATTGAAAAAGTAAAATGCTTTCTAGAGGCATTTTGCTGATAATCAGGTGAAAAAGTGAAACCAAATGACTGCTTGGTATATAACTGAGAACGCTCTGTGCTTTTCTATTTTCTCTTATTGTGCTATTTGTTTACATAATGTCTAGTAGCAGGTAGTTTGGGAGTAGGAAGATTTAGGTTCCCGAAAAGGCTGACCAAAAGGCAAACTATATGCACTGAACCTCATTTATCAAGCTGAATACACTGTAAAAAAAGAAACGTTGACTTAAAAGGCAACTTGCTGCACAGGTTTTTTGAGTTTACTCAACTCAAGGGTAAAAATTGAGTTAAGTGAAGTTAAGTTGAGTAAACTCAAAAAAGGTGTGCAGCAAGTTGCATTGAAATTTTAAGTTCTCAAATTTTCTTTTTTTTTCACTGTACAAACAGATTTATTCATAAATCATTTATATGTGCATTTTATGGGATGATTTTCATGAAAATCCCATAATGTCAGAAAAATGTTTGTATCCTACTCATGCTCCTGAATGTGTGCAACATTTATCCATAAGAAGACTAATAAATGTAAGCCTTGATTGTTTGACTTAAACTTACATAAGTTTCATGGATTACTGCACTTTTAAACAGTCATTGCATTTATCAGACACCCTGAAACAGACAGACTTACAGAAGTGCATTGTAGTCTCAAGTAAAAACTCATCCTCACGGTAGTTCACTGAAGGTCATCAAGAAAATTTTATGAAACCCAGTCATTATTGGCAATTAATTAAAGAATATGAAACATAAATAAAGCAAGTGAACACAAACCCATGAATTAAGACAAATATAATAATTCATATATACAAATAATTCATTAAATTATGTCATTTAATTAAGTCATTCAAAAACTAGTCATCCAACTATGAGGGAAATGATGATTAAAGTTTGATTTTTTTGCATTTTTTTTTTTTTCATGAGGATGAAAGCAGGCTAATAAATCAGTTTTATTTGCCATGGCAACTTCTTTTAATGTTATGCAACACTTTAGATCCAGCATGTCAGATTGTTTAAAACAATCTTTTTTTAAATTGCAGTTTGTCTGTACACTGTAAAAAATATTTCTTGACTTTAGTAAGTTCAACTTATTTTATTCAGTTGATGCAGTTAATAGCCGATTTAGTTGTACTGACATATTTAAACGAGTTGGCTCAACATTTAATTATTTATATGGAATCACAAATGAGTTCAACACAATGTATTTACTACCAACCAATTACATTACTGCTTACGTCACTTCCACGAGCCGTTAAGTTTCCTTAATTGAGCTTTGAGCTTCCGGTCAATGGTTATACACGTTTACATTGGAGCCTATCGAGGTTGCACTTTCATATTTGTAATGGAATTTTGCTTGCGTTTGCTTGAACTCGCGTTACTTGTAAGGAAGTGCAACCTCAGTTGTAAACTAATAAAGTTTTAAATATTTTTCCATTGTTTTACATAGATCTAACATTTGGCTTCAGAACACATTAATTTACACGGTGGAATTGCATGGAATACTTTGATGTGGCCTTTCTCTGCTGTTTGGTCTGAAAGATCTGGCACCCATTTATTTAAATTTTATGGACCTATGTGTTCCGATGAAGACACAGGCATACAAATCATGGATGACCTGGGGTAAATTATCAGTAAATTTTCATTTTTGGGTGAACTAACACTTTTAATGGCTTCTGATCATTTACATTTATATTTACATTTACATTTATTCATTTAGCAGATGCTTTTATCCAAAGCAACTTACAAATGAGAAAATACAAGCAAAGCGATATATCAAGAAGAGAACAATATAAGTAGTGCTGCCATACAAGATCCGTTAATTGAGTTCCAGAGGAAGCAAAGTGCGCAGAGTAGAGGTGTAAGTGCCAGAGTAAATTTATTTATTTTTATTTTTATTTATTTATTTATTTATTTTATGGGTTGGTTAGGTGTTCACAGAAGAGGTGGGTCTTTAGCTGTTTTTTGAAGATGGTGAGAGATTCTGCGGTCCAGATTGAGGTTGGAAGTTCATTTCACCACTGAGGAATTCATAATTACACATTGTTTTGTGTGCTTCAGCAATATTTTATTGGTCAACTTGTGTACAAGGCTTATACTGTGTGTTTGTAGACAATAAATATACTGAGCTTTTGAAGTGTGATAATGCTGTGTTTTTTAAAATTATTTTATACTTTTATTCTCATTTTGGATACAATTTTATTTATTTAATGTACTAATATTGAGTACATCTAACTTGAATGCACTATTAATATTGAGTACATCTAACTTAAATGCTAGTTGAGCCAACTTAGATTGCAGTTGAATAAAGGAGTTGAGATGACTTAAGTTTTCATAACTACATTTTATAAGTTACAATTCCTTTTTTATTTGTTAAGTGAACTTTTCTATTGAAGTTAAACTCAAAACTCAAACTCAAAACCCAATAAATAAATAAATAAATAAACAAATAAATAAATAAATAAATAAAAATAAAAACAATGGAAAAAGGCCACTTAATATATTAAGGAGTCAACAATTGTTTTGTTTTTTTTTGTTGTTGTTTTTTTTGTTTTGTTTTTTTTTTGTTTTTTTTTACAGTGTATGATGTGCTTGGTTTTTTTTTTTTTTCTCTCCTGTTTTCATGTCACACAATTTTCACCTTACATATTTCACATTTTGTGTAATTCATTTCTAAAATAATTTTCAGGTGCTGTGCCAAATATTTATTGGCATAGAAGTGAGTCAAAATAATTTAAACTTCTGCCTTTTCTTTCACTGTTTAGTTGTCAGTTCATATTTCCAACCCACTCTGAACTTTACCTTTTATGGAGTTTTGTGGGTGTAACTAAATGCAAATGAGCTGTGTCAGGAGTGCATGTTGCACTTTATAGATAATTAAAATATGCATATGAGTACAAAGAAAATGAGAGTTTCTGAAACTATTGTAAATCTGGTGAAAATGTTTAGTTCAGTTTGGTTTATACAAACATTTACACATCTTTAATAAAAGATTGATAAATGAGGCCCATTGTTGTCAATATTTGTCATATAAATACTTTTTGATTATTTGTTAGACAGATAATTCAATTTTGAATATTTTCAGTAAATCTTATTGTATCACTGTATCATATGTATATAAAAATATTAGAATCATCTAATGCATCTAGTACTAATACTTTGTAGTTGGCTGTTATAGAAAAACATCCATAATCTACGAAATCATATAATCTATTAAATAGATAATGTACTGTAATGCTTATATAAGAAGAGAAATTCACAAAATCAGCACTAAGCGACTGTGTATAAACTATACATAATTTCAGTTTTCAACATAAAGTTATTCATGTTCTTCTTGTAATACCTCTGGTAACAGAACATGTTAAGGCTCATGGTATTGAATATATCTGTAAATAGCTGAGATGGGCCACATACCTCACTGCCATATTAATGCAGAGGATTCAGCTTGAGACTTTATATTGGCTGCTTATGTCTATGTGTATTTAAATGCACAATCGTTTAATCTTTTTTTTCCTTTTCTTTTTTTCCCCCTATGGCTATTATACATTCTCTGTATATAGAAAGTCAAATTAACCCATTTAATGTTATCTATTTTTGCTAATTGAATTGATGTAAATGTTACACAATCCATTACTAATTGTCTGCAACCTATTGAAACAATTACATGGCATTTAAATGACATTTTCACAATAATATTTTTAATTGTCCAAACTGAACTCTAAGCACTGCATTAGCTGGCCATTCTCTTGTGTAACCCACAACCCCAGTGAACTCAACGTCTGGAAAGCCTGATGACAGTCAGGGGGTCAGACTGACAGACATTCATCATCGTTCAGCAGGGACAGACAAACAAATCTATCCTCATTGAGTCTGTCAGTCTCCATTGCTTTCATGTGACAGAGTGGAAATGTGATGGTCCACCCACGTAGAAAAATGACATGACCATGTGGTGACACTTCTCATGGAGGCTGTCACACTGAGAATCACAACGTGAAAAAGCACAACTCTGAAATGCACTGTTGAAGGAGACCAAGTGAAAATGATTCATGAGGGAAAAAAGGACCACAGTGATCACTGTATTGATTAGATAAACTCTTGAATGACTACAAATATTTGTCTCAGAGGGTATCCTGTTGTTGTTTACTTCAAAACCCTGCTACTAAATTAATAGCTAAAGTCCAATTTGCATAAAGAATGCTGATAAGGTCTCCCAGATAGTTATGATAATGAGATGTAAAGTAGATAATATTCAGCCTTTCCCTATACTTCAATTAACATACTTCAATCTTTCACTTTGGACCATGGTACAAACAGTCCAATGGATAATATCTGCAATCCATGCTAGCGTTAATGCCATGCTTAAATGTTTCTAAATTGATTTTTTTAAATGATAGTTGAAACCTTAGCATTTCATATCGACATAGAACCCAGGTGGAAAAAGATATGACAGAATAATTCAATAATGAAATGGTCCATAAATTAATTCAGCACAATAATAAATATTGTAATATGTTATCGCAACAGATGCTTTCAGCGATGGTGGAACTTAATGACTGTCATTACAGCTAATTCAGGAATATTATGAATGTATTAACGCAGAGAGTTTATTTCCATGTGGCCTTTCAATCATCATTCTGTATATATACAGATCTGTGACTCCGTTATTAAACTAGTTTACACATATGTTTTGGATCTATTGTCATTCTTACCAACTCTAGTACATGGTCATATTAAGTATAAGTTTTTTATTGCTTCTGACAGCTATTAGTCTCAGGACTATCAGTATTCCCCTGGTGGTTGAGAGTAAGGTCATTACTGAATGCAAATAAATATGACAGGAGATAAACCACTGACCTAAGATTGGATTAGAATATTAAAGAAAGGTCAAATTTACATTTTATCCACTCTCATTCCCTTCCTTCATCTCCACCTCTGTCTAATGACATATTATTATTATTTTTTTTAATAGTGGTCACGCATCACAATCATATTCACAAATGACACAATTACATGATCAAAGCATCATCAGATGACTGACATTTGACACAGATGTATTCATTGCTGTAGTATTTGTACTGGTTTTACTCAAGAGCTGACCGTGATAACATACAATTCCTAAAATACTGACACAGAATAACTGATCTGTTCAGCTTGTAGGGATGCTCTATACTGTATGAATATTTAAACACAATATTCCTTCAAAGATAAAATGTTAAGCATTCAATTGAGAGATGATCAGCATTGAGCATCTTCCTCTAATTTCTAACAGGGTTGTATACATTAGTAGAGGGAACTTGGACCACTTCTTCATGTAGCTTGTATTTCAGGCTACTTTATATTCTTATGTTTATGCATGTGAACTCTCCTTTTCAGTGCACACCACAAGTCAATAGGATTCAAAACCAAGACCATTTCTGTGTTGATTTCAGTGGATATTTGGACTCAGTATCCATCTATGGCCAGGTTTTACTCCCAGCAGAGGCAACTCCAGGGAGAGGCCTCCATGTTTTTAGTTGTAATTAGTCCCTTTTTACAAGCATATCTGTGGTGAACATTTCCTAAAAGTTGAACACAACACAATTGCAATTGTAGTTCCTAAAAATGCTATTTCCTTCTTCAGTCCTATTTTCTATTCCTGATTTACTGATTAATTGATATACTGCTTTATTGATTTATTTTTGTATTTTCATTTTCTTCAGGTCTAGAATTGACATCTGACAACATGGCATGAACTATGCACAGGTAATTTTTTGCATAATCGTTATTTTGTACCTAGAACATCAACTCTGATTGGTTGGTGCAATTTTCCCCATATAAATACTGACATAACTTTTGGACATAATGTCCCTATAGGTGACTATAAAATCGTTAACTATCTCATGTGCAGAGGTGTTTCCCATCATTGAAAACAAGACATACATTTCAGCTGCATGCATGACCTCAGTGGTTGACTGTCTCAAACATTCAACATGATTGACCTTTTGCTAAGTACCAGACATCAAGATAAAGCAATTTACTATTTTCCTGCAAGTGTACTGACATGCATGCTTTAGTGCAAGCAAAAGGGGAGATATATGGTTATCTATCGTTTCTGCTTTAATGAGAACAAGTAAACCAACATATTTGAACACAGGCTAAAACATGCAACCAATGGTCTTTAATTGAGTTATATCATGTATGGTATTTTAAAACCATACATTAAAACCATTAGATATGAATTTGAGTGGTTTAGTATGCAGCCGCTGTATTTGAACCTTGGGAAAAAGTGCCACAGGATTCAGTGATGTTATTCATAATTTAGCAACCATAATTTATGCTAACATGATTAAATAAGATTTTGATGGTAGTGAATAAACAATTGGTATTAAATATCATCCACCACTAAATCCCCCCCTCCACCCCAGAGCACGTGCGCGTGCACACACACACACACACACACACACACACACACACACACTTTTCTGCTTTCTATGTATGCTTGAAGATGCAGTATATTTAATACAGGAAAAAATTGCATCACCCTTCAACAATATTTAATGAAAATCCACCTCCATCTCCTAGAGCTGTTGCTTTATCATGTAATAATGGAGAGATTTAATGTTTGGGTTACAGTAGCTATTATTAAAATTGTAAGCAAAAAAGCTAAACAAAGCATTAGAAAACAAGCCAAATTAAAGATAGTATCCCACAAGCATGCTCCTTACACTATAATATTTGTGCCATTGAACAAATAAGTACAGTTATTGTGGTGGATTAATTAAGGTGAAGATTTTCAGTTTCTCAGTAGTATGTCTCTTTGCTGAAAATGAACTCAAGTTAATGTCTGAACTGAAGGAATGACTTTCCATTATGATGGATGGATTTATTTAATTTTCTATAGAATCATTGGCAGAACTGATGATTTTACCCATTGTGTCTATATGCAAAAGACATCAGGCAAGGCCAGACTGCAGGACAGCATGAGTACAGGAAGGAGATGTGGGAGGGCACCCAAGGGATGTTGACATCCAATCTGCACCTGTCCTCAGTGACCTAATACATTTACAGAATGGTCCTGGATGCAGTTTTGAAGTGGGTATCAAAATTTCATCCACAGTATATTTTCCCTTTTTTTGTTCTACAGTGTACACAATAAGTCATTAACCGAATTTCAAAATTATTGTTGTTCTAATTGTGTGCGTGTGTGTGTGTGTGTTGTGCAAAAAAATGCAAATTCCACAGAAGTATTCGTGGCTGATTTGACTGCACACTAGCATAGATGAAGATAATTCTAAGCAGCTCCTTCGATTTGATTAGAGCAAATGACTGATCTGTGAGAGCCATGTTTTTTGCCTCTCTCCCAGCAAGGCTCATTTGATTTCATTCCAGAAAGATGAAACACTTCCTCGCCCCCTCTAGCCATTTCGAGTGAATGTCCATGCAGCCAGGGTGTATATTTGTCATGTTTAAAGTGTGGAAGATTTTTAATCATGTTTGCATGAATGTGGTGAGAATTGTTGCAGTTTTACAAGTAAATTAATTATTTAAAAAAAACAAAAAAAAAAACAAAACATTTTTACTTGGACATAAATTTATACTTAAAAGCTGAGAAATACACTCACTGTCCACATTAATAGGAACACCTGCACACCTGCTAATTTATGCAGTTATGCAATCAGCCAATCATGTGGCAGCTGCACCATGCATAGAATCATGCAGATACAGGTCAAGAGCTTCAGTTAATGTTCACATCAAACATCAAATGGAATGGGGAAAAAAGTCTGATCTCTGTGAATTAAACTGTAATCATGTTTTATCTGTTATTTAATGTGAACATTAACTGAAGCTCTTAACCTTGACCTGTATCTGCATGATTTTATGCATTGTGCTGCTGCCAAATGATTGGATTATTGGATAACTGCATAAATGAACATGTGTGCAGGTGTTTCTATTAAAGTGGACAGTGAGTGTATATAGTACTTTCCCTCCCTAATGTCCTCTATTTGCCATTACTGACTGATAGGCTAAGGCTGAGTATAGAACTAAAGCTTTTGCTGTGTAAAAATGATTGTCAGATCCAAAGTACTTATGGATCCTGAAGCCTTAATCAATCATTTTAGTAAGTTGAGTCCCTGTATTTGATTACAGTGATATTGTTTTTTGCTCTGTGCAATACTTTGAGTGATAGATGACCTCTGTTATTGTTATATTACTTACATTCTCACAAAAAGTGATGTACCTACATACAGTGGGGGAAATAAGTAGTGAACGTGTCAATATTTTTTTCAGTAAATATATTTCCAATGAGGTTATTCACATGAAATGTTCACCAGAAATCGGTATTAACTGAGGAAATCCACAAATATAAAGAATTCACAACATTAAAGTCCATAAATAAAGTTATGTGTAATAAAGTGGAATGACACAGGAAAAAAGTATAAAACACGCTAAGAAAAAGCAGTTCTCCAAGGCAAGGTAAGGCAAGGAACCAGCTGAAATCCATAAGTAATTATCTGTGCAAATTAATATCAGCTGGGTTAGTAAATTGATGGTCTATAAAAAAGTCTTTTCATTACCAAGGTGTAAACAAGACACAGCTTACGATGGGTAAAAGCAAAGAGCTCTCCCAAGACCTTTGCAACTTTATTGTTACTAAACATATTGATGAAATTGGATACAGACGTATTTCAAAACTTCTGAATCCTCCAGTATGCACCACTGGGGCCATTATCCGTAAGTGGAAGCAACATCACTCCGTCTATAACCAGCCATGCACAGAAGCTCTTCGCAAGATCTCTGACCAGGGAGTCAGAAGAATAGCCAGAAGAGTAGCCCAAGAGCCATGGATCACTTGGAGGCAGCCGGTACCATTGTCACAGAGAAAACAATAGGCAATGAACTCCACTGCTCATGCCCAAGTGCTCCGCTCTGTTTGCCTGCACCGCGCTGAATGCCGAAGTGCTTTCCTGCTCCACTGAAGATCTCACCCTGCTTTTCTGCTCCACTGAGGGCATCGTTCGGCTTCACCACTCCGCTGAGGAAGCCACTCCGCTTTTCTGCCCGGCTGAGGACCTCGCTCTGCCTTCCTGCTTGGCTGAGGACTTCACTCTGCTTTCCTGCTCAGCCGAGGACATTGTTGTGCTATCCTGCTTTGCTGAGGATGTCGCTTTGCCTCCATGTTCCACTGAAGACATCGCTCCTCTTCTTTGCTTTGCACCATATGTCATTCTCCCTTCCTGCTCCATGGAGGGCATCGTTTCCCCCTCATGCTTCATGGAGAGCATCATTCCTCCCTTTGGCCTCGTGGAGAACCTCACTCCCCTCTCTGGCCTCGCAGAAATCTTGGAGCTTCCCTTTGGCCTCACGGAGAACCTTGCTCCCCTCTCTGGCCTCATGGAGAACTTCGCTCCCCCCGCGGAGAGCGAAGGGTCCATGGGGAGAGCAGCACTCTCCCTTCTAGCATCATGTGGAATGTTGCTTCCCCCTCAGGCTCTGCCTTGAGCCTTATTTCTCCCGTTGGCTGTGCAGTGGCCATTGCTCTGCATTCAAGCCAGGCCGGAGATATCATGCCCGAGTCTGCTGACACAGACAACCAAGTTCTGCCTTCCTGCCCAGCTGAGGACGTTGCTTTGCTTTCCTGTTCCACTGAGGATGTCGCTTTGCTTTCTTGCTCCCCTGAGAACGCTGCTCAGTCTTCGGTCATGTATCAAGGAAGGAACTCTGGACTTCATTTCCCAGCAGCCACTGCACCATACTACATCAATGTCACATGACCATCTGCACCTGTATCACGTTTCTGTTAATGAGTACTCCTATATATAGCCACTGTTTGAACTGCTTCCTTGTCTTACACTAGTCTTTATATGCCTTGTCTCTGTAGCCATGTTTTTGTGCCTTAGTTTATGGTTAATCCTTGCCACAGTGTCTTGCCTCATGTCATTTTGTCTTTTGAACTTTGTTTGTCATTAAATGTTTAAACTTCCGTGCTTACAACCGTACTCAACTTCATTTCGTGACCCCTATGAAATACTGGGAGAGTGTTGTCTGGTCAGATGAGAACAAAATTTTACTTTTTGGCTGTCATACTACACACCATGTTTGGTGAAGAAATGGCACTGCACATCACCCTAAAAACACTATACCAACAGTGAAGTTTGGAGGTGGAAGCATCATGGTGTGGCTGTTTTTAATCGCATGGTACTGACAGACTTTATATAATTGTAGGAACGATGAATGGAGCCCTTTACTGGAAGATTCTTGAGAAGAATCTGCTACCATCCCCCAGGATGATGAAGATGAGACACGGGTGGACCTTCCAGCAGGACAACGATCCAAAGCATACAGCAAAGGAAACTCTCAACTGGTTTCAGAGAAAAAATCAAGGTATTAGAATGGCCCAGTCTCTCACCTGACTTGAATCCATTTGAACAAGATTTAAAGACAATACGTTTAGAAAAATGGGCCAAAATCACACCTGAATACTGCGGCTGATTAATTTCTTCATACAGGAAGTGCCTTGAAGCTGTTATTACAAACAAAGGCTTCTCCACTAAGTATTAAATCAATTTCATTTAGCGTGCTCAATACTTTTTTCCTGTGTCATTCATCTGTATTACACATAACTTCATTTATGAACGTTAATGTTTGGATTTCTTTATATGTGCAGATTTCTTGAATTGATACCAAATTCTGGTAAAAAATTTCATGTGCATAAACTCATTGGAAATATATTTACTGAAAAAATGTTGACGCATTCAGTACTTATTTCTCCCATTGTACATGTAGATCAAACTTTATCTCCTACAAACAGGTGTGTGTGTGTGTGTGTGTGTGAGAGAGAGAGAGAGAGAGATTCAGCTCCATCACTCTCATTTTGATATTCAATGATAACTTTCCAGCGATAGAGAGAGAACAAGAGATATGTTGCTGACATCCTTATTCATAATTCAGATATGAAATTCCGGTGTGTTAACCAAATCACCACCAAATCAATTTGTAGAAATAAAAGCCGACATTATTAAATGAAAGAAGCATTTAATTTGCAATTCCTATTTATGAATGCAATGCAATGAGTTTGGCTGACAATTTCCAGACATTATAGTGCTATGGAATTATGCTCAAACATCTCTTTAAACTCTTTTTTTCTCTCTCTCTCTCTCTTTTTCTCTGGCCCTCAGCTGTGAAAAAGCATTGAATAAATCTGTGACATTTGTTTTTGGATCATGCTTTAGACAAGGCTTCAAATTTCTGTGTCTTTTGGCTTGAAAATAAACTTCAGAAATGGATCATGTGAATGAAATGGATTTCACCAAGTGAAGTCTATCGTGATACACTTTACATTCATAATGTGCAAAAATCTGCCATTGGACTTGTGGTCAATCTATCATACACTTTTAAAAAGCTGTTACTTGATTACTTTTATTAAGTTTTTCCCTAAAATCAAATTGTACAAGGGTAACACATTAATTTATTCCAAGTTTCAGTATTTGAATTGATTGTGCCCAAGTTTAATTCTACTTCTGTCCATTCCAGATATTAGCTTGTTCTCAGTCACTAAACTACTAATCATGATCAGCTGCTCCTCATTCTTTAAAAGGACACTCCATATATACCAATACTCTCGCTCTCATTTTGCATGCCCTGGAACAGAGGGTGTTGCCAAGGTTTATATTATTTGGTTTTCAGTGTTAAAAATATTTTATATATATATATATATATACATATATATATATATATATATATATATATATATGTATGTATGTATATATATGTATATATATATGTATATATATATATATATATATGTGTGTGTGTGTGTATGTATATATATATATGTATTAGTTTTATTTATTTATTTATTTATCTATTTACAGTGGTGCTTGAAAGTTTGTAGAATTTTCTGTATATCTGCATAAATATGACCTAAAATGTCTAGGTTACGCATGTAACCCTGTTCCCTGAGAAGGGAACGAGATGTTGCGTTTAGCATAACACTATGGGGAGAGCCTCTCACACATGACCAGTATCTAAAGCTTGTGTAAAATCATGCCTATTTATAGGCCTGCCATGATCAGGTGACGTGGCAATTAAGTGCGTCGTGTGATATAAATATGGCACCTGTGAACCACGCCATCAGCCTCTATTATCTGAAGCGAAGATGCAATTCACAGACCTGCCCTGGTATGACAAAGCTATGCAAAGTCTCGTTCCCTTCTCAGGGAACAGGGTTACATGCGTAACCCAGACGTTCCCTTTCAAAGGGAACTTCGACGTTGCGTTTAGCATAACACAATGGGAACGAGAATACCCACTCCGTCATACCGAGGGTACGGCCTGTTCAAAAAGACCCAAGCCCGAGGGTCACTGCAAGACACTTGAGCCCGGGGTGGAATGAACATCCAGGCTGTAATAATGAATGGTGTGTGGTGTAGACCACCCTGCAGCAGCACACACATCCTGTAAGGATACCCCTTTGGACAAAGCCTTTGCGGAGGCAACTGCCCTAGTGGAATGAGCCCTTATGCCCAGAGGCGTAGCGAGACCGCGCGTCTCATAAGCAATCGAGATTGCTTCCACTATCCAATTAGAGATGCGCTGCTTTGACACCTCTACTGTCGCCACCAAAGCAGACCAGCAGCTGCTCCAACTTACGCCACTGGCCGGAGCGGTGGACGTAAGTACAGAGAGTCCTTACTAGACACAGCAGGTGCATTCTCTCTTGTTCCGGTGTGGGGAGTGGAGGAGGGCAGAAAGCCTGCAACACCACAGGCTGCGCAGTCGATGAAGGCACCTTATGAATATAATCCGCACTAGGATATAGGAAGGCCTTGGCTAATCCAGGGGCAAAGTCAAGGCAGGAAGGGGCAGTGAGTGTGAATCCAATGTAAACTAGGTTGTTGCTGAGTAAAAATTCCTGCATGACTTTCCAAATTTTTCTTTACACTTTTCACACATAAAATAAGAACAAGATTACAGCTGAGTGCTATCTGGGACTAAAAATTCACTTGACATTTAACTTGATGGTTGTTGGGTACTTCTACAGTCAGAGCAATTTGTCATGTGATTTCTGCCATCAGGTTTAGAGACCAAGTCGTGCAGTGTGAGCAACAGTTACAGTTACAGTGTAAGCCTGACTTACAGCAATGCAGCATTTAAATGGTAATAGAATAATTAATGCAAGCTTTCTGAAGCAATAAACGTTTATACAAATCCCAGTAATGTGATGGAAAGAAAAAATAGCATTTAAATCAGCAATACCATTTCTTTGCCTGGCATCCATGTTAATACAAGTCTGTCAGTGTACTATCTTCAGATAATTACAAATTTAAATTGTTGTATTTGGCACCCCAGATAATCAGTAGAAAAGCATTCATTTCCACACAATTAAAAAATATTATAAATAAGTGTTTGTATATACATAGTAGCAGCCATAACCTATTCAGTACCTAAAGAGACATTTTCCATTAATGAAAGTGTGTATTTGAGAAAGGACTATCTTTTGAAATTCCTTCTTTATAGTTAAATTATTGGTTTCATGTAGGCACATATAGACAAAGTGTACAAACAATTACAAATATGTGTGGAAATGCAGTGAATGCATGGAAATGTGGACCACTTTAATGCCATTAGTTTTAGTGGATCAATGGTATTAAAATTAATGCTAACACCATGGTAACAGTAGTGAAATGAAACATGGCAGTCAAAGTAATAAGGCCCATTTTAAACCAGATGTGGTACAGAGGTGCTGTGTCCAATAGGCTTCCATGTTATTAAATGTGACCTTTTACATCACACAGAGCATGTCTTTCATGTTATACCCATCATGCAAATGAATTCGAACTAAAAACAACTGTATGTGCAGTTTATGACCGTAATCTAAACAACACATGGATTTATATATTAGCAGCACATGTTCTTTTATCGATTAAAATTTTATGTAGGTGCTAGAGGAGAGGAGAATGACTAGACTTGTTCAAGCTGACAGGAAGGCTATGATAACACGAATAACCAGAAAAGAATCTTAAATGCACAATCTGATGGACCTTTAGGCAGATGGTCTAGAACATACATGTTCTTGTGCTAGACTCACTCATTCACTTAACCTCTGACCATCTATCTTTTAGTATTAACATTTAACCACGCTGCTACTTAACCTCTGAGGTCTTATTTCTTCCCTGATCTGCTTCTCATTCTTTGTATGATAGAATAATTCCTGCGTGACTCTTGGGGACTCAGCATTTCTCTTACCTGTGAGTAGCAGTAGGAACTGTCCTTGGGGACCGGACCTTTCACTCATGGTTCTCTTCTTCTGACCTTCAAAATCACTGTAGGAGGAGTGAAGTATCATAATTAGGATCTAGTTTTAGCAGCTACTTCAAAGTTTTCAGTTCCATGTGCCTTGATAAAACGTTAAAATTAGAATAAAGAGTAAGGAAGTAATACCAGTGGGCAGCTGACTCTGAAGTTCTCATTATTGCAATGAGCTCTGACTGCATCTGGGCCTTGAACAAGGTACTTGACACTAAGTTTTGCAAGGGTGCAAATGTAATAAAGTCTGAAGTACTGCACAGTCAGGGTCATCTTAAAAAGAGGGAAATGATCTTGATTGCTAGTCCTTGATTAATCAAGGTTTAGGTGGTAAAATCTAAAACGTAGTGCTATCGTGATTCAGGATACAATTTTAACTTGATCAAATTGGACTGAGAAACAGAAGGCTAAGGCTATATACAAATAAGGCTCAATTGTTGACATCTTAGTTTCTGAAAACAAATGTCTTGAACTGGATTCATTTGTGCTTTTCTAGAACCAAAAACCAGCAACGGACATAAGCAAAAATATATAGAATGGTATGTAGTGGCTGGGGCTGATTTTTTTTTTTTTCTATCCCACACTGTAGAATTCACATAGCCCATCCCTGTCAAATGATTACACTGGGTGCAACACCCATAGATTCCATGTGTATTAGAGCTAATTTATTTCCGCTCTCTTTCCTGATGCATCCATAAAGCATAACGGCATTTGAGAAGGCACTTATGAGAGAGTGGGTGTAAAAAAAAAACAAAAAAAACAAAAACCATGAATAAGGTGGATTACTTTATCACTGATTTATTTTTATTTATTTATTTATTTATTCAAAAATAATTTATTTTTGGAGGAGAAACTGGAAGTAAACAGACTAAGCAAATATTGGGCAATCAAAGTACAAATTACTTTAAGGGAAGATAGATCTTTGTGTGGTTTAAGGGGTTTGAAGGAGCTGGCTAATGGCAAGCACAGATTTCTGGTTACCATCCTTACTATTCATAAAAGCCATAGCATGATTACTTGAATTGAAAAATTTGAATAGCAATCAAAAATCGTGCTGCCTATCCGTCTTTGAATGCGTGTTTTCCTATTTGTATGATTATTTATATTTTGCCTATGATGAGGCTCTGTTTTGTAAGGCTCATCCTAATGGTTTCATAATAGTAATACAGACTTAATGATAGATAGTATACTTTTTTCCCCACTCGTTCTTTTTTTTTACCACTCTCAGTCAATATTGTGACCAGCCATCACTGTTAATGACATATCTGTTAAAATATCTGTATAAAGGTAGATGTGGCTGGTTTGTTTTTGGAATGTGTTACTGGATTATGTTAAATATCACAGCATTTATTGCAGATAACAGCTGGGGAGTAGCAAATTTGTGATTTATTATAGTGATACAAAAAACAGATAATTATCTCTAAAATATGAGAATGAGTTCCAGCCAATAAACCACAATTACAGTTAATGGAGTCCAGGATATTTTTTTCACCCAGAACAGAAGAGGCCAAATGCAATGCATTTTGTATTTCTCATTCCCCTAGATAATTGTTCAACATCTGTTTAATAGTAAATTCAGACACCATTAATAATCATATCTTTAGAAAAATATAAATATTCATGACTCAACTCGCTCTTCAGAATATACAAAAGACCTAACATAATGAATAAATGAGGGCATGAATGAAAAAAAAAAACCATACATATCTAATTCTGTGTACTATACTGAAGAAGATATCCTCTCTGGAAATGACTAGAGTGTAATCAATGAGTCTGGCCAGTTTTCCGATTGTTTCTGATCTAAATTTAATACTTGTCTACTAAATATAAGTAATCTATGTGTTCATATGACATAAGTCAATACCATTCCACCATAGCATTTTGTCTTAAAGTAGCAATTTCTGTGCTTACAGAGCAACCTGTATGACACCTACTATCCCACAGAGATTCACTGCTACCCCAGCAGTACATTTAAAATATTAAATGTAAGATATCCCCTCATTCCTCAGTTGCAATCTGGTATTCTCTTGGCTGCTGGTTCAGTAATTATGCAGGTGCCACGATGCATGACAAACTATACGCCTCTCCTGTCCACCCTGCTGCAATCCCTGCCCCGAAAACTTTAATTGGTCTTCATTATAGAAAAATTTTTCATGAAAGCCAGGAAGACTTAGCAACCTGCTGTTCCTTGCTTTTGTGTGTGGATGCTTTGAAAAGAGACAAATGATAAAGGAAGAAATTCCTAATGATTTTAAAATATATTCTTTTTTTCATTCTGTGCAGATGTGTTTTTCCTTCCCCTACCATCATTAAAGTCCTACACTGTGTGTGCTCAGGATTTGGTGTAGTTATTTATACTTGATTAGGGAATTTAATTACTATACATGCTGCTATGTTTGAGTCCTGCACAGCTCCTTGTTCATCATTATGTATATAATGATGAAGGAAAGCTTTTCAGTTTGAGGGCAAAGTCTCGGTCAGCTCATCCTACTGTTTCTAAGTGGAATTTGATTAGGAATATAATAAAGTCTGGTGGAGTACAAGGCTAGTGTTTTTACTACAAATCATTGAATCAAATCAAATTGTATGAAAGCAACATTTGTACAATCACTAGAACTAGCCGATTATGTAGAACACATTGTTCTGGACTATTACAGCAGTTCTTATCCATATGTCTTTTTTGACCTTATTCTGCCTGCGTGTAGATTGTGATTTACCTCAAATAACTTAAATAAAATAAATTAAATAACCACTGCTTATAATGATTCCATGTAAATGCTCATATAAAGCATCATTGATGAATCTTAATCAATCTTTTATTAATTTGGCTCAGACTCACCAGAAAATCTTTAATCTTGAAGTGTCCTTGTAGTGTATTATTTTTTTAATTTGCCACATTGAGAAGAAATAATAAACATCTTATTTCAAATGACTGCAGCTGTGTCACTGTCCAGTTCCTATTCAGTCTTGTCCAGGGTCAGCCACACTACAATGATAGAGTAGAGAAAATCTAGTTAGAGCAGAAGACTTTCATTAATAGAACAGTGTGCTGTGAGCAGGTGTTGGTGGAAAATCTTTTCCTGTCCAATTTAAGAAGCCTAAAGCCACTCTTTCACTCATTCTCACATCCATCACTGCTACATATCTAGGGAGATCAACTGTGAATACATACCTCACAGCACTGATTTGAAACATTCTATAGGATATGAAATGTGTGGATCTTACATAATAACGTTGTGAGTTTTTTTTTATTCATTATCCATCCATCCATCCATTTTCTATACTGCTTTTCCTACTGGGTCACGAGGAACCTGGAGCCTATCCCAGGGAGCATCGGGCACAAGGCAGAGTACACCCTGGACAGGGTGCCAGTCCAATGCAGGGCACACTCACATACACATTCACACACCCATTAATACACTATGGATACTTTGGACATGCCAATCCGCTTACCATGCATGTCTTTGGACTGGGGGAGGAAACCACTGCAGCACAGGGAGAACATGCAAACTCCACACACACAGGGCCGCAGCAGGAATCCAACCCCCAACTCTGGAGGTGTGAGGTGAACATGCTAACCACTAAGCCACCATTCATCCACATTTTTACTCATTATGACCATTCTATTTACTTACTTTAAATAGTAATTTATGTGAGTTCGGCTCCACAGAGACAGATTAGGCCTTGTGACTGACCTCTAAAATTATTCTGTACAACATGTAGTGAATGAGGTGACCTTTTGCTAGAATGACTATAATATGCGAGCTTACTTCAGAATCATTTATAGAAATAGCATCAGCCCTGTTATTTTAGTAACAGAACATGTTTTATTATATTTATCAATTAAAAAAAAAATCACTGAACATAGTTCACTATGTCTTGAAAGAAAGAAAATGCTAAACGAGGAGGCATTGCCTCTTAGATACACTAGCACCTTCAACCCATGATGTAATAAGTAATCTATGTAGCAATATTCACAGACATCTCATCTCTCCTTTTCACCTATCAAATCCCTAGGGTTTCTGTCTTGCTTATTTTTTTCTTCCCCAGACTGATTCATGTTTTTTTTCCAGCTGTGTGTCTTGAAGGTCAGATTGAAGTCCACCAATCTCTTAATGGTAAAATCTTTGCTGTCCTGATTGCCTTCATGTGTGGTTTAGTCATTGGATGATTATTTTATCCTGAATTCACCTCAAACTATGTCAGACATCAAACTTTTTAAAGCTGGTAATTGACATGTGTGCTCTATTGTCCAAAGTACTTTAAAATAGCTTTTAAAAAGTTTTCACAGTACATTATCAGAGGAGGAAAAAAAGGAACTAAATTGTACCATTCATTTTTGTTGTAGTAGTACCTTCAAACACCCACCTTTTGTACCTTTAGTGTGTATCTTTTGTCTATCTTTTTATATGTAGAGAAGTGCATATAGTGTACCATTTAAAGCTTTTCTAAAAAGCATTCTATGTATTTTTGCTTATGTCCATTGCCGGTTCTTGGTTCTAAACATTAAAAATGAATCAATTTCAAGATATTTATTAACAGCAACTAAGATTTCAACAACTGAGCCTTATTTGTAGACATCTTTTCCTTCAAAGACTCTAAAAAGTACCTTAATTTTTTGTATTAAGGATATACTATATCAGCCTTTGCAGGGTAAAATGCACATTAAAGACACAAAGTGTAAGGGTACCACCCCAGCAACAATGAAAGGTTGTTTAGTTGTTTATTTAGTATGTTATTTAATAACATATTGAGAATGTTTAACTGGTATTTAGCCATCCAGTTCTTACAAAAGGATTTAGTTGCTTGTCTGCTAGACCCAAAATAGTGGTACCAGACCTCCTTAATTATTGAAAAATTACACTAAAATAAGTACATTTATACAGGAATATGATCACACCAGAGTAATTTAAACCTAATAACTGTTTCCATAATATGTGTAGCACCTGTTGGCTTATGTGCCTTCATCTTGATAAATGAGATCACTTGTTTGACTCCACAAGCTCAGTTTCCCATATGGTTGAACATCACCAATGTAAACAGGTGGGAGTGTTTTATGAAGGATCTTGGAGTTATAAATTATAAAAGGCTGATTTAATTTTGCACTTGCAATTCAATTATCTAAACTCATCTGTGCTGATGGAGGAGAGTGGGTATCAGGTGGGCAGGGGAGAAGTAGTCAGTCTGCCAGAGCAGGTGTGATCTTGGTGATTGGCAGGCATGTTTTTGACATATGTTTTATTTTTGCAGTTCCATCACTCTATAGTTTAGCCCTTTTGTGTTTTCTATGTGTGTTCAGTTGTACAGAAATACAAGGGCATATTAACTAAGTCTTATTGGATTAACTGCAATCTGCACATCTGATAATAAGTTCTTGTGGATTGTTTAAGGACATCTATGTGGGTGTAATGTGAGTCAGAAACACAGAGCACCTTTCCAGAGGGAATCATCATCTAGTGTTTTTCAACATGGCCTTTATTAAGAGTACTGCACACCAATTGAAGCATAGCAGATGACACTGTACTTTTCCTGGATATTTCTTAGCTGGACTTGTGTACATTAACAGGCAGCCAAGTGTCATACTTCAGCCCTCAATCCAAGTGATGGATTTACTATAAAAATAACTTGACATTATGTTATGACATTGAGTCATCAGTAGTTTCATCACAGAAGGATAAAATCTGTCACATAATGTCATCTGTCACTTTAAGGGCCCAGCTATTTCCTTAATGTTCTACTCGGGCAAGACAATTGCATAGCTTATAGAGGATGTTCCTTGAGATTAAGGCTGACTTGTTTCAGTAAATATCTAGCTTACTCTGATGTTCAATGGCACTTCTTTCTGGACATCTGATTTAAATGCATCTGATTAACTGTATCATCTGGCCAATAGGCAGCAGCTAAACAGAATTGGCATTCAGCGTATGTTATAATTCTTCTAAACAGTCTGTCTAGTAGACATACAGGTGTGGCGTTAAAAAATGTGTGTTTTTTCATGTAGGATCAAGAAGCCTATCATGCAGAAATCCACAGGACTAGTCAGACCAGTTCCGTTGAATTAAATACATTTGTTACACTTCCCAGAATATCCACCAGGTGGCGCACGGACTCCCGCCAATGCCAAATTGAATCTCAAGTAAGGTGTACCCCCTCCCTTACATAGCTGTAATTAATTATCATAAATATCATCATCTGTTTTTACTGGAAGCCTAAAATGTCGTTGTGTATTTCTGCTAATTCCATGGTTTATTTTACAAACATTTTCTGCATTAGTCAAAAGAAAAAAGTTTATTTAATGAAGATAAAGTTAAACAATTTTTTTAAAGTAAACTACCAGTCAAAGTTTTTAAATACTTGTTCATTATTTATCATCAAATAATAGCTAAACAAAGCTATGAAATTACCTATTCAGAAAAGATTGCACCCAAACAAAATTTGACACAATATTTCGCTGTCCATTACAAGTAAACTGTCCCTCTACATGATGTTGGTATCGTTGTAAAGATGAAAAATAAGTGTTATGATTACGCTATTTCAGCCAAAAAAAAAGCCTACATAAAATTTCCCATTTTCACGAGATTCAAACTTGTCGCCCAATAATTTTTCACAATGATGATGAGCCACATTATCAAGTTGAACTATGTGACAGTAACACTTACTGGCTGGATCTTGATGACCTATTTTCACTGACCCACCAGTTACAACTGTTAAAAGAAAAAAAGATTTTTAACAAGTTAAAGTATCACTAACTTTTTAAAACTAAAAACTAAATTAATGGGCTCACTTGCTAGAATTTCATCATTCCGCATGTATTGCAAGCCACCAGTTCAAAGAACTACATCAGCAGTTTCTCCTTTGCCCAACACTTCACCCCATTACTCTTCAGTAATATCCCCATTCTGCCTGAGACTGCCAGAAACCCCAAACACTTGTTCAAATTCACAACACCACGTTCTCTCCTCCAGGGTGTGATTGTACCCGATGCATGTTTAAATCGAGTGTCCTTGGAGAAAGAGAAAAAACTATACCTAGATTCAGCGGAAGTAAATGGGAGATGCTTTTGTTTAAGAATCTCATCCCACATAGCAATTTAAAAATTTTATTTAAAATAATTGTTGAATGTATTTTTTGTAAGAACTATTAATTCTTTCCTCCTATATTGCTTTGATACTTTAAAGTGGCCCAGTCTGATGTGGATGGCAAAAAAAAAAAAAAAAAAATCTTTACTTTGATGTCTCACAGGTGCGAGTGGGCTGAGAAGTCCTTTGTCCCTGAGAGGTGATAAGTGGCAAATCCCTTTAGTCAGATTATTTGTCAAAAACACAAAGAATTTCATTGTTGTTGAATGCAATCCTGAAGTCTTAGCTAACTAAATCCTCCACATCCATTTCTTGTGTTGATTAAGCTGCTGGCTCAGCTTTCTATCATTGTGATAATCATGCAGTTTTTCTACAATTAATATATGTTATTCTCAAAATGATACTTTATTCTCAAAATATTATGATTTTATTTCATAATGCTACGACTTTTTTCAACAACCTGCAAAACGGGGGGGGGGGGGGCAAAGCCCTAGGCTAGCTATGCCTATAAAACTGTGTACTTAAAATCCTCAATGTGGGAATGAACTACCATCCCATGAAGCATTACAAATGACAGTCAAATTAAAAACTATGAAGAAATATAAAACTATGGGCTGCTTTTTACTAATCAGTACACATCATCCATTTATTTGTTTATTTTAATTAAAACTTTAGTTTTGTAATAAAAAAAAATTAAAATACTGGCATGATTATATTTTTGTCTACGAAACAGTGATGTTTCGTTGTGTTGTATTAAGTATAGACAAGAATGCATTGCAATTTAAACATGTAATTTAAAATAATGTTTGAATGTACTACTAATTCTTTAATTCAATGGCTTTGATGCTTTAAATGATTGCCCAGACTGCCGTGGTTTTATTCTACAGTTTGATATCACACGGGGGTGGGGTGGGGAGTCATTTATCCCTGAGAGGTGATAATTGGGGGGGGTCAATAAGTAACTGGCTGAAAAGTAGCAGGATTCATCCTCTTCAAAAACACAGAAATTTTTTGTTGCTTAACGCAATCCTACTGAAGCCCTAACTGGCCATGCATTATTTTTTTTTTTCTTTGTTGTTTTCTCATGATCTCGAATTAGCAAGTTGTTTTCTTGTGATCTCTACTTAATTTTTTCATGATCTTGACATAACCAAAAGCTGTTTTTTCATGACATAATTTTATCCAGAGAAAATCTCATGCTTTGTGAATGGGACTGGTGTTAAATGCACGTTGACATCTTCACCATCATAAATGTTTTAATTGTCTGCTGTAGAGATGGACTTTATCTCGCATTAAGAGAGAGAGGTTACCCCTTCCCACATGTCGGACACTAATGTGGAAGTTGTCAATCCTACAGAGATGACGTATTTTTGTAGGCCACCCCAGTTGTTGGCATCATCCTGGACAAAAAGCCAATAGGATTTTTCCATTGGCTTTTGGATTATTGCAGAAAATATGCTCTGTCCCCAACAAAAGATTCTTACATGTTTTGTTCATGAAGATAATGATCACAAATTAACACAACCTTTATGAATTTTGAAGCCTCAATACCATCGGCAGAAGTAAAAAGCTAATGTTAGGCTATAAACGAACTACACCACAGTCGCATGACCTCAAGATAACCAGCACGATGCTTCTGACAACTCTTTAGATCTTTATTGCTTTTTATAGGCAGCTGTGGCTCAGGTGGTAGAACGGGTTGCCCACTAACCGTAGGGTTGGTGGTTCGATTCCCGGCCCACATGACTCCACATGCCGAAGTGTCCTTGGGCAAGACACTGAACGCCAAGTTGCTCCTGATGGCAAGTTAGTGTCTTGCATGGCAGCTCAACTACCATTTGTGTGTGTGAATAAGACACAGTGTAAAGTGTGACACACTATATAAGTGTGCCATTTACTATTTAAAGAAGAAACACTACAATTGAAAAATACTGATAAATCTATAAGTTGGAAAGTTTGAGTTGGACTACTTTACAAACACAGAGTATAAACAGAAAGAGGCTATATTAGATGAGTTTTCATGTTCAGCGTGATGATGTTTAATGTCCCCGACAACTGTAGTACCATGTAGCCACTTGTTATCATCCATCTTGAAAGCTTAACAAAATCACGAGTGGAGTATTACTGATGTATTTTATGTGGTAGTATAAAACATGAACATATCTTGAGATTGTGTTAATCACAGACCTTATTTCAGGCATTTAACCAAAAAGCCATTCAAAAAAAACAATTGACTTCGGGACGATGGATGTCGAGTACAGAGAAAAATTAAGCTGAGATCACTAGAAAACAAGACAGAAAAAAATTAATAATGCATGGCTGCTTAAGGCTTCCGTACAATCCTGAAGTCAGATTCAAATAAATCCTTAACATCCATTTCTTGCATTGATTAAGCTGCTGGCTCAGCTTTCTATTGTTGTGATAATCATGCCATTTTTCTACCATTAATATGTGTTCCCTTTCAAAGGGAATTCAATGTTGCATGAGCTTCATGCTGAGGTAAGCACCCTCGCATGTGAACGGCATCTGAAGCTTGTGTAACATCATGTCTATTTATAGTCCTGCCGTGATCAGGTGATGTAGCAATTAAGAGCATTGCATGATATAAAAATGGCACCTGTGAACCGCGCCATCAGCTTTATTATCTTCAGTGAGACTGCATGTCAGTCATTTGTGTAATGCTCACAAAAAGATTATTCATTTCCTCTTTATTTAAAAAAAAAATAAAGAAAAATCTCTGTACTTTTCCGTCCTTTAAAAAAAAAAGTATGAGTGAGAGAATTCAGGAAGTGTGTCACGCCTGGCTCCTGTTTCATCATGGGGACGGATGGACACACTCGTGGGGTCTGACTGTGCGTATTGTGAAAGCCTTACAATCAGGCAGCTCTGCTCATGGCTCGCTCTCTTCTCGGCCGAAGGGAGTTGAGCTTCAGAGCCTCACGGATCTGGGCCGGCCGCTGCCAAGGCAGCCGGCCGGCTCATATCCTGGGGATCTTGTATGGATCTGGAAGAGGACCCGGAGATGAGCAATGCTCTATATTTTGCACTGTCTTCTAAGTCCGGCTCTCCATCGGACTTTGGAGCTCGTGTCCCGACTCCTCCTTCCTCTATGGAAAGCCAACACACCGTCGCTGACACCGAGGATCCAGAAGTGGGTGCCATTTCACCAAAAACAGAGAGCAGCTATCAAGCATATAAAGAGCTGCTTGAAGTGATTACTAGGGCAGTTGAAAAACTAAATCTAGCATGATCCTAGGAACTGGTGCTTCAACATCGAGATTCTGTTCTTACCCACATGAGGAGTTTGGGGCTCAGGTTGCACCTCAAGTAAAGTATGCTCTCTCCAGTGTGGAGGACAACTTTTCCAGGGGTTATATGGGATTCTACTATGATGAGGGTGTTTCTATCCCCAACATGAGGATAAGAGACTGTTGGGGTTTATGGCAGCAGCAGCCAATGTCATGGTCTCTGGAGCGGCCCTCATCTGGAGTGGTATATAAATCGCCTATAAATACCAGCCGTATTTCTAGCACTGAAATACTTTTTTCCTCAATTAAGAGGCCACCATGTGTTAGTTGTGACAGACAACACAGCAGTGATCAGCAGTGATCTCATAGATCAAGCACCAGGGAGGGTTACATTCACACCCCTTGTTCAGGCAGGTGCAACTAATTCTTCTCTAGGCAGAGGAACAGTTCTTGTCAGTGAGTGCAATGTACTTAGATTCTCATAGATTCTGGTCTCGCAACTGAGGTTGTAGAGACCATGTTGAACACTAGAGCACCATCCATGAGGAAATTGTATGCTCTCAAGTGACGACTTTTTGTCTAGTGGTGTGAGAAACGTCATCTAGACCCAGTGAACTGTGCAATAGCTACAGTCTTGGAGTTCTTGCAAGGATGTTGCTCAGCAGGGTTGTCTCCTTCTGCAATCAGGGTCTATGTGGCTGCCATTTTGGTCAGCTGCACCCCTATTGATGGAGCATCTGTGGGGCAACATCCTCTAACATCGAGGTTTATGCATGATGTCAGGCAGCTGAGGCCCATCTGCAGAATATGTATAGCTTCCTGGGACCTTTCTGTTGTCCTGGAAGGTCTGTCAGGTGCCCCATTTGAGCCATTAGAGTCAACCTCAGAGAAGTTTCTGACTCTAAAGGTAGCTTTTCTGCTGGCCCTGACATCTCTCAAGTGAGTAGGACATCTATAAGCTCTCTCTGTTGCCCCTTCCTGCCTTGAGTTTGCCCCTAGATTAGCCAAGGCCTTCCTTATATCCTAGGCCAGATTATATTCCTAAAGTGTCTATGTCTGCTGCCCAACCAGTAGTGTTGCAGGCTTTCTGCCATCCTCTGCTCCTCAAACCAGAAAAGAGAAGTTGCACCTATTGTGTCCAGTAAGGGCTCTCTGTACTTACGTCCACCGCTCCAGCCAGTGGCATAAATCGGAGCAATTGCTGGTCTGCATCAGCGGCGACAGTAGAGGTGATGCTGTGTCGAAGCAGAACATCTCTAATTGGATAGTGGAAACAATCCCTATTGCTTATGAGGCGCGTGGTATCACTACGCCTCTGGGCATAAGGGCTCATTCCACTATGGGTGTCGCCTCCTCAAAGGCTTTGTCCAAAGGGATATCCTTACAGGATGTGTGTGCTCCAGCAGGGTGGTTTATGCTGCACACATTCATTCGATATTACAGCCTGGATATACATTCTAGCCCGGGCTCGAGTATCTTGCAGCGACCCTCGGGCTCGGATCTTTTGAACAGGCCATGCTGTCAGTATGATGGAGTGCGTATTCTTGTTCCCACAGCTTGAAGCTCATGCAGTGTTGAGTTATCTTTGAAAGGGAATGTCTGGGGTAACCCTGTTCCCTGAGAAGGGAATGAGATGTTGCGTAGCTTTGTCATACTGGGGTATGCCTGTGAATTGTGTCTTCGCTTAAGATAATAGAGGCTGATGGCACAGTTCTCAGGTTCAGTTTTTATATCACATGACACGCTTAATCGCCACGTCACCTGATCACTGTAGGGCTATAAATAGCCATGATGTTACACAAGCTTCAGACGCCGGTCACATGCGAGGGCGCTTCCTACAGTGTAAAGCTCACGCAATGACTCATTTCCTTTTCAGGGAACAGGGTGTAACCCAGACGTTATTCTCAATATGATATTTTGTTTTCATAATGCTATGACTGTATTCTCAAAATATTATGACCTCAATCTCATAAAGCTACAACTTTATTTTTTAAATGTGCTCTTGTAGAGTCTCTGCCTGCCCTGAGCAGGGCTCAAACCAGTGTCGACCGGTATGGGAGCTAAAGAAAACTCTAAAGTGTACAATCTATAGTGTACTGTAGGTTGCTAGCATGTCTTTTGAGGCCAGGGGAGTGATGTACCACCTAGCCTCCATTACTGCTCAATGAAATTATAAAACTACTGTCACTATAACATTAGCACTATCATAAAACAGTGGTCAAATAACAGGGCCCTCGCTTTTAAATACCATATTGTCAATCAAGATGAGGTAATTCGTTTAACTGTTCAATGTAATGTAATGTCATGTTCACTATACCTTTAGAAATCAGATTGCTCGCTCAAACAATGTATCCCAACTGCCAAATAATGGTCTTATCTCGCCAGCACTGACTGACTGAGTGACATACCGCAGTGTACCGTGGCATACTACAGGATCACATTCTTTTTCTCATGCATTTTTAATTGACACATCTTTAATGAATCTTGTTTGATTAGCTGTTTAAGTTTTTGATCCTTGTCTCAGAAATGTGTACACTTCACACATCCACCTACTCCTAATTTGAAGTTATTGTACCTCTGGCATTGGTAAGGAAGGTAATAAATTGCTAATTAGTGTGATATTTAATTAACATTTTGGTTTTGCTATAGAATAAGACTGAAAAATGAGAGTCCCAGAAATGTTTTTCAGGCGATATCTTTAACATTTCAGATACATTTAGCACTGCTAATTTGATTGTTTTTGGGGAGTTTTTTGCTCAAGGGAGTGCTTTGCTCAAGGGAGTGATTGTACTGGTCAGCATAGAGACAAGAACATTAGGATCCTCTGTGTTTGTAATGTGTCTTGGTGCACTCTAGCGTGTTTGGTCCACTCCACTGAAGTGTTTCAAATAAAAGAATCAATTATGAGGTGGATCAATTATGAAATATTGTACAAATTGTATAGACTGAGAAGGGAATAACACATTGATGGGCCATGTTGTCATAGGAACATAATCAACACCTGGGTGAGGTGATATTTCTTGATGTGAAATAAGTAGGATACTTTTACATCATTGCACATCCTGAAAATGTGTGAAACCTCTTATACTGTACCACAGCATTTTTTTTATAAACTAAAAATTACTTAAATTAACAAACTGCTAACAGCTAAGCAGCATATAATCAACATTAGCCAGAGAGTATTCAGGCAGGTGGTTCTGCTTAAAGAAGTCTAAAACATTACTAGTTAAATGTGATTTCCTCACACAGTGAATGTCAAGCTAAAATCTATTTGTTGGACAGTTATTTGTCATAGCAAAGTGGACATTTGTGTAATGGGTTCAGTTTCTAATCAAATAACAAAATAGATGTCAAAATAGGTGGTGGCGGTGATGGTGGACAAAATTTTAAAAAGATTAAATGATTGACAGATGGGTGGGACATCTGAATAGCCTGTCAGTCAGTAGGCTAAATAAAGTCTAAATCATCTACTGTATATATTACATATTAAATTAAATACAAAATAGGCATATGCTTTTACAGAGATTATTTTTAGACAATGTAGATCAGTGTTTTGGTGTCTGTCAGTGGAATCAGAATAGGTATGCTCATAATCTTTAAATGCAATTAGATTTTAATTTAAAATACTTTAACTTTACTTCTGGTTGAGATGTGCAAAAAAAACAGATTTCACTTTAGATAATCTTAAGTTTTCAAAAATTCATATACATTTGTATTAACATAAAAATATTCAACAACTGAGACATGAACTGAACAAGTTTAACAGACACTTGATGAACAGAAATGGAATAATGAGTCCCTGAATGGGGGGGGGGGTGTCAATATCAAAAGTAGCATTCAGTATCTGCTGTGGCCACCAGCTGCTTTAATTACTACAGTGCATCTCATCCTCATGGACTGCACCAGATTTGTCAGTTCTTTCTGTGAGATGTTACTCCACTCTTCCACCAAGGCATTTCCAAGTTCTCGATCACGTCTGGGGGGACACATGGTTACACATGGTTTGCCACTGCAAGGACAATCAGATGTCCTTCCTGTCTCCCTGTAGCACTGTCTTAGGCATCTTATATTATGGATATTGCAGTTTATTGCTCTGAACACATCTGCAGTCCTCAGGCCTCCCTGTAGCAGGAATATGGCATGTTCACACAGGTGAGCAGGCACCCTGGGAATCTTTCTTCTGGTGTTTTTCAGAGTCAGTAGAAAGGTCTCTTTAGTGTCCTAGTTATTGTAACTGTGACCTTAATTGCCTACCGCCTGTAAACTGTTAGTGTCTTAAGGACTGTTCCACAGGCTCAAGTGCAATAATTTTTTATGGTTCATTGAACAAGCAGGAAAAACATTGTTTAAACCCTTTTCAATAAAGATCTGTAAAGCTTATTTTGATTTTACAAAATTATCTTTAAAATACAGTCTCCTATAAAAGGGATCTTTCCTTATTGCTGAGTATAATTAGAAAACTGTCAAAATAGTTCACTGAAAACCCTAATAAGTTGACTGAACTCATTTGATTGAGTAAACTTGTTCCCTCAATTTAACTGAGTAATGGGGTCTCCAAAAACTTGTATATTTAAGTTCATTTAACTCGGCACTCATGTAGATTGTACTTAAATTGTTAAATTCACCGAACTTGGTGTTTTTATAGTGTACTTAAACAATTAAGTTAATTTAACTTGGTGTTAATTTCAAGTGTACTTATATATTTAAGTGAACTCAACTAGAAAATTCAACTGAAATTAAAAATTAATTATAAATTAAATCAAATTGACTAAGTTTTTATTTCTTTTGACTGTTTAAGCTTTGTGCAAACATATCAAACTGAAATGAAACATACTGAACAGCATATTGAATGTCTTTATTGACCAATATTAATTGACCAATTTTCACAAAATAAATGAAATTACAGTACACACTATATTATAATGGAAATGGGTCACGACCACACTGTACGGCACTGAAGAGTTGGTAACAATAGTAACAATGTCCCACATTAACTACTGCACTACATCAATGGAAGAACTCTGTGCACTTAAACAATTTAAAATACTATTATACTTTTTCTCTTTCATTTATGGATAATTGAGTAAATCGATGAAAAAAAAAATTGCTCTGAGCATGTAAATGTAACAATGACTCAAAATCTGCAACAATGAGACCTAAACATTTTTCTTAACCAAAAAGCTGGTTTGCCAAAGACTGTACTTTAGGAGTGAGGGTGTTATGCCCCACTGACATCAGTACACATTGTATGAAATCAAAACGTGTTTGTGAGGAATTTTGAGTAATATGGGTGTAACATACAAATAAGACCAAAGAGAAGACACATTGCTTATGAGACACCCTGCATTTTGTCCATCAACACTTGGCCTTCAAGTATTATCCCTATAGAGGAAGTCAAATGCAAGCAGTTGTGGGGCTGAAGATTGGTGTCTTCGAATAAGATCCCCATTGGCACATCAAGGATAGAGTTGCGATGATCAGACACCTAGTGAAGAAATGGGTATAAATAGAGTATTGTGATCATGCATCAAAGGTTGACCATCAATGCATGTTTATCAGAATGCTCACTAAATCTTTCAAACACACAAATCAAGTGTATTGACAAAAATATGAGATACATACTACCAAATTTAGTACAAAGCAAAATTATATTGACAATTATACATGCAAATTTGCAAAGCACTTGGTATAGACTTTTAGAAGGATGCAGTATAAATAAAGTTTATTAAATTGAAAACTTGTATGAACTTTCAAACTATTGATGGAGTTGAACGTACAAAGACATTCATGGTGTAGGCATGGAAAAGGTACAGTTTTTGTGTGACCACCATGTTTCAAACAATAATGTTTGAAAAGTTCCCCTCTTTTCTCAGAATTAAAAATGTAATTCTTACATTTCCACATGTTCTTGTCTTATATCATCTGTAATATAAAAACAATTGAAAATATTAAAGTTATCAAAGTCAAAGCAAAAACATAATAAAGAAAATTACATTATAATTAATTACAATTAAACAACGTTATTCAAAATATGCCTAAACCAGCAAATAAAGTTCTCTGGCTTTAAAAAGTAACAAACATGCTGTAAGGTAGATCAATTCAATTTAGCCATTAAATAGCCAGATCGCTCTATAGATAATTACTGGTGACGAGTGTGAAGATACAGTGCATCTGGAAAGTATTCACGTTTTACTTTTTCCACATTTTGTTATATTACAGCCTTATTCCAAAATGGATGAAATTCATTATTTTCCTCAAAACTCTACAAACAATACCCCATAATGACAACATGAAAGAAGTTTGTAAGAAATCTTTGCAAATTTATTAAAAAATAAAAAACAAAAAAAGCACATGTACATAAGTATTCACAGCCTTTGCTAAATACTTTGTTGAAGCACCTTTGGCACCAATTACAGCCTCAAGTCTTTTTGAGTATGATGAAACCGTCACCCCAGTCTGAGGTCCAGAGCACTCTGGAGCAGGTTTTCATCAAGGATGTCTCTGTACATTGCTGCATTCATCTTTCCCTCAATCCTGACTAGTCTCCCAGTTCCTGCCATTGAAAAACATCCCCACAGCATGATGCTTCCAAAACCATGCTTCACTGTAGGGATGGTATTGGCCAGGTGATGAGTGGTGCCTGGTTTCCTTCAGACATGACTCTTGCCATTCAGGCCATCAGACCAGAGAATTTTGTTTCTCGTGGTCTGAGAGTCCTTCAGCTGCCTTTTGGCAAACTCCAGACAGGCTGTCATGTGCCTTTTACTGAGGAGTGGCTTCCGTCTGGCCACTCTACCATACAGGCCTGATTGGTGGAGTGCTTCAGAGATGGTTGTTCTTCTGGAAGGTTCTCTTCTGTCCACAGAGACACGCTGGCGCTCTGTCAGAGTGACCATCGGGTTTTTGGTCACCTCCCTGACTAAGGCCCTTCTCCCCCGATCGCTCAGTTTGGCCAGGTGGCCATCTCTAGGAAGAGTCCTGGTGGTTCCAAACTTCTTCCATTTATGGATGATGGAGGCCACTGTGCACATTGGGACCTTCAATGCTGCACACATAACTAACAGTAACGTCTAGCTAATTCCGGCTAAAAACATCACTGCGTTAGCAGAGTTAGCTGACCGCATCAAAAGGGCTCCCATCTTAAAAACGCTACACCTTGAGTGTATACAAGCTTAAAAATCCATTTCTGTACCCTTCCCCAGATCTGTGCCTCGATACAATCCTGTCTCGGAAGTCTACAGACAATTCCTTGGACGTCATGGCTTGGTTTGTGCTCTGACATGCATTGTTAACTGTGGACCTTATACAGACAGGTGTGTTCCTTTCCAAATCATGTCCAATCAACTGAATTTACCACAGGTGGACTCCAATCAAGTTGTAGAAACATCTGAAGGATGATCAGTGGAAACAGCACCTGAGCTCAATTTTGAGTGTCATGGCAAAGGCTGTGAATCTGCAAAGATTTCAAACAAAGTTCTTTCACGTTGTCATTATGGGGTATTGTTTGCAGAATTTTGAGGAAAATAATGAATTTAATCTAATGAATTTAATTTAATGGATTAATTTAATCCATTTTGGAATAAGGCTGTAACATAACAAAATGTGGAAAAAGTGAAGCACTGCGAAAACTTTCAGGATGCACTGTATATCAACATAATAAGTTTACTTACTTAAAATAGCAGACGGTGAAAAACTGCCTTATTGAACTTCACACTGGCACTGGTCTCAGCAGCAACCAACAGACGAAACGAAGAGGACCGCCTTTTGTAATTATCTACCAATCAGTTCTCTTGTTGCCAGGTAGAACTCCTTGCATGGCCAATCACATCAAAGGAAGGCCAGCATGAGCTATTTTATTGAATCATGATTTTGAGTTCATAACACTTGAAATCTTAAATTTATGTATTTTGTAGGTAAATAAGTTAAAGTAACTTATATTTTTGAGTTATGAGTCCAAAATGGAAAATGTTAAGTAATGTTTAGTCAAGATGACTTGATTGTTTAAGAAAAGACAACATTACGATTCACAGTGTTGTTTGAACATACAAACAACAGCTTGATCCTTTCAGGAACCAAATTTAAGTAGGCTGGAATATCTCAAGCTAAAGCCATTTGTTTTGTCTCATTTTAGTATTTGTTTGTACCCAACATGTTTATTTATATCTGTATGTAAATACAGTGTAAATGTAGATATTTAATTGTATTTACAGAGTACATTAATCAATTTTAAGCTCTTACAAGCATGATCTAACATGTTTACTCTTACATACAGTATTTATTCTTCCACAGCTCACATTTACAAAGTTGTCTCTTATGTTCCACTATCAAATTGGAGTTTTTTGTCAAATGTTTAAAATGTCTTTTATCTTATTAAAAAACAAAACAAAAAACAATAATAAAATGGCAAGGAAAATATAAAGTGGGGCCTTAAATAATATGCTTTATTATATAATTACTGCATACAATTTGTAATTTCAGTTCCTTCCCATGTAATAACAAACTGTACATTTCATTTTCTGACATGTGCATTTTCAAAGCCTAATGCAAATTGCAGCAATAGGCCAGTATTTTAAACTGAATTGTATAGCAAATGCTGCTCCTGCCATAATGCAAATGAATGGCAAAAGTTTCTTTTTACACAAAGCTCTCCAGTTGGCACTGTGTTCCCAGTCACTGCAGGAAGTATGGCTCACTGCCCAGATACTGCATTCAAATGGGACCTGTAACAGTGCCAGTCAATTACATATTGATGAACTGATGTGAGTTCAGCCTTGTACTTGTGCAATATTTGGCATTGGTCTGGGGCAGGAAGACTAGCACCAGGGCTCCCAGGACCACACAAGCTTCCCCTTTAGGCTGTCCAGCAGTTGAAATGTCAATCCTACTTTCAATCGGGTGAGAGACTTTTCTTTCTTTGAGATCTACAAAGGCATCCCACTAAGCCCTGAAGGTGGGGAAGAACATTGATGGCAAAAGGCTCTGCTGGAAGAGGACAATACTAGATGGATGTGACAAACTGATTTTGGAGCAGATGGGTAACAGAAGATTAATCTGTATAATTATCATAGCTTATCTCTCAAGGAGAAATTTGTTTATCTCAAACGGGGGATATTTGGAAAGAGTCCACAGTACTCCTTTTCATTAGCCAAAACCTTTCATATCTCATTGAATGGCTAGTACTACCACAGCTGTTGTTGTTGCCCTCAGAGAGGCTATTCACTCTTAAACACAGTGCATATTATTTTGCATTATAATCAGAGTCACTTCTGTGTTTTTTTTGTTTGTTTGCTTGCTTGTTTTTGTTCTCTCTCTCTCTCTCTCTCTCTCTCTCTCTCTCTCTCTCTCTCTCTCTCGTATCCAGTCAAGCAGTCATCATTTTCTAACATAATAGAAATTTTGTTACAGAATAAACAAATTAATTATGGAGGGAGTGTCTACAGCACAATATCTAAATGAATAATATTCTAGATCTTTTTGGTCTCACGTTAAAGGAACAATATTTAGTACATGTTTGAGATTAAATGAAATATAAAACATCAGATACTGGCATGGTATTGAGCTCTTTATTATTATTATTATTATTATTATTATTATTATTATTATTATTGTCATGTCCCGAGACGTAAGGGAGATAGGGCGGATGCAAATGCAGTTTAACAGTTTTATTTAAGAGAGACACAGGCAGGTATATCCAAATCGTGATCCAAAAACATAATCCAGAAACATGCAAAGGTCAGGCGATCGGCAAACAGGCATAAATGGGGCAAAGCAGGAATCAAGGTCGCGGTCACAGAAAACAGGGTCAATATACAAAACAAGAAACACAGAACTGGGAGCGGAAAAATCAGCGTGGACTAAATCTAAAGTTTAACCTAAATAACTCAAACAAGGAACCTAACATGGACTATGACTATGACTATGACATCTATCGTATCGGATCTAAACTAATACTCCGCGCCGTGTGCTGGGAGATGCGCCGTATATATACAAACATAATCAGCACATTAAGTGCTGATGGCTGACACCAATCTAGACACACTCTCAAACAACAGCCAATGGCAGAACAGGGAGGAGACATAACAGAAACATAACAAATGCACGTGTCCATAGTAAACAATGTCACGGTTGTCAATATTCGAAGAGCGGGTGCTCACGCACCTTGCTCATGCACGCGTGCGCCCACATGCTCTCCAGCGCACTGCCTAAAGGGGAAACCATGACAATTATTATACTGCTGAATTTTAAGAGACGACAAAAGCTGGCAATGTGGGTAATGGTGTCATACTTGGGCACCTCAGGGGAACAAAAATTTAGGGATGTTTTTTACTGGCACCTCCAACTACATACATGAATGGATAGATGAACAATATGATAATGATGGTGATGACGCTGGCATTAGTTTTCTTATTATTAGGGGTTCAAGATTGTAGCGCTGAAACCCTGTCGTAATTGTAAGTATTTAAAAAAATAAAATGTATTAGGGGTTCAAGCCCAAAGGGCTGAAACAATATTGTAATGGTAAGGATTTTAATTAATTATTATTATTATTATTATTATTATTATTATTATTACTCTGCCCTAAAACTGATTGTTTCTTATATCTATGGCATCCTTGGGACCAGACAAACAAAACATATATCTCCGATTTCATTACTGTCTATAAAAACGTTCAGCCATCTTGGATTTTTTGTAAAAACCTACTTTTGTGATCTAGTCCTAGGTTTTTCGTCCGATCAGGACCAAACAAGTGCCAGATGATTCTATGGAGTCTCAATATCAAAAGTTATCAAAAAACTTTGAACTTTGAAAAAACACAGGAAGTAGGTGTGGCCATGTTTACATAAATGGCTAATAACTCTTGAAGGAAATTAGATATCTTTTATCAAATTTGGCATGCTTATGTCTGAGGCCAAGCTTTGGTTGACAAGAAAAGTTGGCGTAATTTATCCTTTACCATTTAAGATGATCATCAACACTGTCACCATTTGAAAATTTTATTTTGCAATAATTATTTTCTGTCACTGTTTCACTTGTGTATTATGTATGCTTATTTTATTTTACTGCATATGGTGTGTACTGTAACCTCTGTTGTGACAGAGGTAGAAAATGAAGATGCTGGGAGGCCCACAGTGGTATAACATATAATGCATTCTCTTTTTTAAAGATGTGTGATTATTAAAATTTTGTCCCCTTAAAGATTATGGCTTGGGATTCCTGTACAGAGCAGGGTCCATATACCCTCACACAGAATCTTGGCAGTGTAAAAAATTGTTTGCAGTTGCCCTGATTAAAATATTTGGTCTGTTTGTATTACAGACATTTATAATATCAGTTATATTAAAATATCATTCTGTCTTCGTGCAAAAGAGCTGTATAAAGTCCATTTTTAAAGGCAAATTAGAAAAAGTGACACAGAGATGGACTTCTACAACTTCAAATGGGGAAATAAAAGATAAAAAATAAAAAAAAAAGTCCAGGCTTGACATTTGAATTGCTGAAGCACTGATTAAATGTGATCAAAGTATTTGTCTACTTATTATTATTATTATTATTATTATTATTATTATTATTATTATGTCAATTATTGTTGAATGGTAAAGCAATACATTCAAATGTCTTTTTTTCTACAGAAAATAAACAATGAACCTCAACTGTTTACTTTGTACATTAGTCATTTAATTTAATAGTGATTTTGGCAGATCACATCTCAACACCACCATTTGAGTGCAAGGCTGTACTGTACGAACAGCCCTACACACAGTTGCCTTTCCCACATGCTCTACATCACCCAGGTTAAACAGAAAACTCCCTCTGGCAAAACAATGACAGGCAATGCATAAAAGGTGTTAAGCGCTGATCCACGATGTGTCACGTTGGCAATGTGACGTTTTTTAAAATTTTGTTAAATAAATTAACGATTCACGTGAAAAATGGTAACGCTCCCGAAATATTCATCTGGATATGAAAACACACATCTATATGTGGTCTTATTACCCTCTCACAGTGAAAAAGATTCCATATACAGTGCATCTGGAAAGTATTCACAGCGCTTCACTTTTTCCACATTTTGTTATGTTACAGCCTTATTCCAAAATGGATTAAATTCATTATTTTGCTCAAAATTCTACAAACAATACCCCATAATGACAACATGAAAGAAGTTTGTTTGAAATCTTAGCAAATTTATTAAAAATAAAAAACAAAAAAAAGCACATGTACATAAGTATTCACAGCCTTTGCCATGACACTCAAAATTGAGCTCAGGTGCATCCTGTTTCCACTGATCATCCTTCAGATGTTTCTACAACTTGATTGGAATCCACCTGTGGTAAATTCAGTTGACTGGACATGATTTGGAAAGGCACACACCTGTCTATATAAGGTCCCACAGTTAACAATGCATGTCAGAGCACAAACCAAGCCATGAAGTCCAAGGAATTGCCTGTAGACCTCCGAGACAGGATTGTATCGAGGCACAGATCTGGGGAAGGGTACAGAAACATTTGTGCAGCATTGAAGGTCCCAATCTTATTAAAAAGAAATGGTCTGTGTATGTATTACAGACATTTATGTCTTAAATTTATTTATTCATTTTCATATGGTTCATTTACATGTGATTCATTTACATGTGATTCATTTACATGTGATTCATTTTCATGAGATTCATATTCAAGTGATACATTTTCATGTGATTCATTTATGTATGATTCATTTACATGTGATTCATTTTCATGTGATTCATATTCAAGTGATACATTTTCATGTGATTCATTTACGTATGATTCATTTACATGTGATTCATTTACTAATTTGCTTCTCTTTAAATCCAGTTTTAGACTGTAATATTACAAAGGTCTTTCCAGATTATTACTTGCTACACTGTATGAGATAACCCCAGTAAAATTGCCTGAATTCTATGATATAATTTGTTCACCATGTTAGGTTTAAATCCTCTAAAAACAGATTCGCAATTAAATAACATTACTCTGTTCCAATTCACATCCTTCAAAGCATTGGCATGTTCTGCTTACTCTCACAATCCTCCAAACACCCACACACCCAAAGTCTCCATAAACAAATAAGACAGCAGTGTATCCTACAAAAACCGAACGTTGTCCACAATGTGAATACAACTCAGATAGTAAGCTGAACTAACCAACAAAATTACCAAGACTGATAAACAGTCTGCACACAATAATAAATATAATGTCCTTACCTTTTAAAGACTTGTAACAAATAATATAACAGTGTAGCACGTAAAGAGGAGATAAAACTAATAAAATTAAATAAACAGAAACTCTAACCCGGTCAGAGCATCAAATTAATACAGAAGAGCACATTAATACAGAAGTAAATTTTAAGAGGAGTAAGTCCACAAAATCTAGGTGGAGTAATGCAACAACAATATCTTCGATAAGAATCCGAATTCTGTAAAGCTGGAAGGCCGAGTGCAAAAAATAATAATAATAGAAGAGCGAAAAAGACTCCGCTTTGTAGGTGATGCAGTTCACCCCGATATCAAGAGTTTAACATAGTCTCCTGCTTCCTCCGCTGAAATAAAGTCCTTCTGAACACTGTTATATGTAATGTGAAGCCGAGCTGGGTGAAGTATTCCATAGCGAGCACCCTCAATACCACGAAGTTGACACCGAACCTCGTTAAATGCGGCCCGGGCCCGGGCTGTCTTGGCTGTCTAGTCAGGGAAAACGGAGATGGTCAAATCCCTCACTTTAATCCGCTGGATCTCTCTCGCACGGCGTAAAATGTCAACACAGTCACTATGATAGTGGAATCTGCACACAATAGCTCGTGGTCATTCACCAGGCTTGGGCTTCGGCTGAAGGGTCCGGTGGGACCGGTCCAAAACCGGCTCCTTCTCCAGACCAAACGCTTCTTTTAACAAGGCCGCTACAGCAGCAGTTGTACATGTGTCAGGGCCCTATGGAACTCCCACTATCCTAACATTATTGCGCCGTGACCTCGACTCCAAATCCTCACATTTATTCTCTAATTGAGTCACGGTCGCAGTGAGAGACTCGATAGTAGTCTTCATATGAACTATGTCATCGGTGCAACCGGAGAGCGCGTGCTCCATTTCCCCAACAGTACCTTTCAGTGTTGATTTGGTAGCCTCGGTAGAAACATTATCACTAGCCAGCTGTGTCTTCACGGCCTGCAGGTCAAGCTGGATAGTAGACAGCGCACCCCCGAGAGTCTCCTGGAGCTTCTGGAGCTCCTTTTTAAAAAATATCGGCGATGTCCTTCCTCAGTAAAGCTGGCAGCTCAAGCCTGAGTGCGGCGAAGTCAGAGTCACCGCTCGGCGATGTGGATTCAGGGGGAGAAGGGGACTCACTCACGGCGCGCACACTTGGCCTCAGTCATGTCTGAATGCTACCATGGGTTTTCGTGTTCGTTCCAGACATTTTAACATACCACAAAGTTAAAATTGCAAACAAGGAAACAGAGTAGAATAAGTCAAAATATATTGTATGACCGAAAAGCGCTAATTAATTACAATTTTTCATTACAGACATTTATGATCATTTTGAATTGTCATTCTATGTTCCTAGCTGCCTGCAAAGGAGCTGTATAAGGTCCATCTTCAAAGGCAAACAAGAAAAAGTGGCATGTAAATGGACCTTATACAACATCAAATATAGGAGAAAAGCTGAACATAAAAAAGGCCAGGCTTGAAATTAAATTGCTGGAGCACCAGCTAAAGGTGGCCACCGTATATGCCTAATGATGATTATTCTGTCATTTATTATTGAATGATAAAGCAATAATTACAAATGTCTTTTTTAATTACAAGAAATAAAGAAACAATAAACAAAACTTGACTTTGTGCATTATTCATTTACTGCAAAGTGATTTTGGCAGATCACATCTCGTAACAATCTGCCATCTCTTTGGTCCACTGGGTTTACAGGGGGTTCTTCAAGACCATCTTCATCAAGAGTAGGGAGGCCCCTCTCACCTCTTATTGTGGCAATGTTATGCAGTACAATGCAAGCCACTGTGATATCACATGCCCTCTCTGGGCTGACCTGAGCCCACATAGGCACTGAAACCTGGCCTTCAGGATTCCAATGGTCATCTCCACCTTCGCCTGTGTTCTTTTATGGGCCAGGTTAAATCGTGTCTGTGAGCCAGGCTCAGGTCCAGAGTAGGGTGTTATCATGTAGGGCAGACTGGGGTACCTTCTGTCACCCAGCAAGTAACCATTGACATTTCCTGTAATGTTGGTTAGTTAGTTACCACCTGGGATTTTTTTAAAATGCATTGTGTAAGGCAATACTTACCCTTTTAGAATTCATGGCACAACGATGACTCCCAAAATATTCTGGCATATGTACGGACCTTGGCCAGTTTGCCTCAACGTTGGTGATGAGGTGGGATGCATCACATATGACCTAGTTAGTGCAGACCAGTGGAGAGTGGCATTTAATCACTTAAGCATTAGATTTAGCACCTAACATTATATACTGTTTTACCAATATACTGTAACTTGCACAGTGATGTTATGAAACGACTTCCTATTAACATAGTCTCCTTTACTGACAGAAGGCACTTTAATAGGAATGTGGGTTCCATCAATGCATCCAGTGACATTCGGGAAACTTGAAATTCAAAGATAAAATTTAAAAGTATTATGTCTGTGTACATACAGTATGTATGGACAGATGAAGTATGTGCTATATGCAAATAAAAACGACTCATATAATATCATAGAACAGATGAACCCGCCACTCTCTGGAATTACTCTTTAATGAGTCTCAGAGGTTTATGGCCAGGGAACTGCACAAAAGTGTGTAGGAACCCTTTCAGTGCAAGGCATACTGCATGAATGGCCCTACATCACAGTTGCCTTGCCCACATGCTCTGCATCGCCCACGTTATACAGAAAACTCCCCATGGCAAAAAAAAAACAAAAAACAAAACAAAAAAAAAACAAAGGGCAATGCATAAAATGTGCTCTGTGTTCAGTGCTAATGCATGATGTGTAACATTGGATATGTAGGGTTTCAAAAGATTTGTTAAATAAATTAATGATTCACATGAAAAACAATAATGCTCATGCAAATATTCTTCTGGATATGAAAATGCATCTATATGTGGTCTTATGACCCTCTCACAATGAAAAAGACCTTGTATAATGATGTGCTTCCACGTCCACTGGATCTTCTTCAAAAGGGCACGCCATGCTCAGTTAGCTCTCTGATACAAACTTACACTGGAACCTAACCTGCTCCGGAGCAGGTTATGTTCAGCGAATAAGTTGCTATGGCTACTTTCATACCCTGAATGTTACCTCTGTTTTTGGAACAGAAAGTTGAGGTTATCCATTTATTCTGAGTAATCTTAACTGGGTATGTTGCATAACCTGCTTTCTGCACTCTAAAAAAACACTGGGTTAAAAAAAATCCAAATTGGGTTATTTTTTAGTAAATATAGGACAGAACATTTTGGGCTAAACTAACCATCAAATTGGGCTGTTAATTTTAACTCAGCAAATGGGTTGTTTTTCAACCCAAAGGATGGTTTCATTTTTACAAAAACGCTGGGTTTATTTTATTTCATAAATAGGTTAATATTTTCATGGTTATTTTTACCCTTCGGAAATGTCAAATATACTACATTATAAACAAATATGTCAACATGTTATCTCCTTTATTTATACACAAGAATGTGTTCACAAGAATATATTGCTAGAGCTGCTAAAGTGGTGTTTACATATTGACTTTGAAGCAAATGACTTAAATAAGTCATATATTTAAGATGAAAATGTCAGCTTTTTACCCTGAGAAGGATAAAGCAGAAGAAGATGGATGGATGGATGGATGGATGTCAGCTTTTTATCAAAGGAGACGTTTAAAACATCCAAAAAACTGAGTAACCAACTTACAGTCCAGTGGGCATTACAAACAAGTAAGCCAAAGCTAACAAAGATAGCGGTGCATTTAATGTCATGTAAACTGGACTCTAATCGCACATTTATGCCTTTTCTAGTGTACAGTAATGGTTTTCTGGATAAATATATTTATATGAACCTTGTTTCTCCAAATAAATCTAACAATCTGTCTCCGTGAAAACCGCTACTGTACCTCCACCTAGGGGGAATTCAAACAAAAGTTAAAAGAATTTAAAAGTCCACGTTTAGTTGATTTGACTCAAGGAGCCGGACTAATGACTTGGCTGGGTTACACAAAACTTCCCAAAAACTACTGAGAAAAAAGACTGAGAAAATAACCCAATTAAATGACAGCTCCTGAAATGATAGAAAAAATAACCCAGCATTTTTTTAGTGTGTGGAATACCCCCCAGAGCAAGTGAGAGTAATTAAAATTTTGTTGTAGGCTAACCAAGAATTTTAAGTCTTCTCAATTCTCATTCGTCTTATGCTAATCAACTGTGTTTCCCGAGCTACGTAAGTGCAATGCTAAACAGATATGACTACATTTAAAGTGGATAATTATGATTACCTTCTTGTGTATAAATGGTATTAGCATTGCGTACATATCCAGTGCATTGTTTCTATAGTTTGCATTACCATTTAACCCTTAACCATCCAATTATGTTATGGATCAATTTGGCCAATTTCCACATTTGAGATGTCTGAAATACTGGTTAATCTCTCTTTTTCTCTTTGATTTTTTTTTCTCCTCATTTATGGTCATGAACTTCTATGCAAATATTATGGCTTGCCTCGGACAAGCCATAATAAAGGTTTACTGTTTTAAGCTGTTCTTTGCTGTTTTTTGTGTGTATTTAATCTGTGGAAGTCATTTGGTCCATAACATAATGGATGGATTTTTGTTTACACAACATAATAGGAGAGTTAAATGCATTCATATTAAATGGATATTTAATTCACTTTCAGAAAAAAAATATTTTTTTAAAATATTGAAAACATGCAGGGTCTTTTGTTTTGTTTTGTTGGCTGATACATTTTATTTTTTATTTTTTTTATATGGTCTTGCCTGGAGTCGATAGACCTGAACTTGGATTACTCAAACAATGTGGATGACTGACCTGGATTTTGTGATTCTAGTAATTCTGTGACACTGCTGCGAGCCCTCTCCATTCATCTCCATTTCCTATCTGACATCTGGTACAGTGAGTCACCACTCTTTTTATCATTTGTGCTGGCATTCCTATGTATGGTTGGGTAGCCTTCCTTTCGTTGGATTGTGGTTGTGGTTTGATACGGTTAGGGCTAATGCAGGTATATCGATTAGTTGTTGTGTGGATCCTGATGGATCATTGGTCATTTCACAGCATAACTGTTCTTCCGTCTTTTTGGACTGCTTTTGGCCGACTTTAATCAAATCTCTTCTCCTGACATGGCTCTACAATACTCTGCTGTTAAGCTTAGATCTTTAAAAGGAGTTTTTCATTTGGCCCTGAACACTTATCAATGGTGTAAACAACTTGGAGTTTTACGCCACCCCTGCTACATACACCGGCCAGGGAAGATACCTTGGTTTCTTCATTACACATCTCCAAACAGCATTCCTGTGATTTGCACTAACACTAAGGAAAAAATTGTGATCAGCTATGAAAATTTGAGGTCATTACGCATTAATCCTGACTTTGGCAACTGCAAAACTGAGTCTCCTGATCTGCAGTGTGTTCTGCTGAACACTCGCTCTTTGACCAATAAAGCATCCGTGCTAAATGACACAATCATCAATGCAAACCTGGACATGTTACTTCTGACTGAGACTTGGCAGGTGCCAAATGACTTACTGAATATAAACTTCCTTACACCACCTGGGTATATCTATTTTTCTAAACCACACCCCCATCGCAGAGGTGGAGGGTTGGCTGTAGTTTGCTGTGAGAATATTAAAATAGTGGAGATTGAGTTACATGATGATGCATCTTTTGAATACCTAGCATTGAAAATGGTTGGTCAAACAATAATGGCTGTGATCATAATCTACAGTGAGGGAAAAAAGTATTTGATCCCCTGCTGATTTTGTACGTTTGCCCACTGACAAAGAAATGATCAGTCTATAATTTTAATGGTAGATTTATTTGAACAGTGAGAGACAGAATAACAACAAGAAAATCCAGAAAAACGCATGTCAAAAATGTTATAAATTGATTTGCATTTTAATGAGGGAAATAAGTATTTGACCCCCTCTCAATCAGAAAGATTTCTGGCTCCCAGGTGTCTTTTATACAGATAACGAGCTGAGATTAGGAGCACACTCTTAAAGGGAGTGCTCCTAATCTCAGCTTGTTACCTGTATAAAAGACACCTGTCCACAGAAGCAATCAATCAATCAGATTCCAAACTCTCCACCAAGGCCAAGACCAAAGAGCTCTCCAAGGATGTCAGGGACAAGATTGTAGACCTACACAAGTCTGGAATGGGCTACAAGACCATTGCCAAACAGCTTGGTGAGAAGGTGACAACAGTTGGTGCGATTATTCACAAATGGAAGAAACACAAAAGAACTGTCAATCTCCCTCGGCCTGGGGCTCCATGCAAGATCTCACCTCGTGGAGTTGCAATGATCATGAGAACAGTGAGGAATCAGCCCAGAACTACACAGGAGGATCTTGTCAATGATCTCAAGGCAGCTGGGACCATAGTCACCAAGAAAACAATTGGTAACACACTACGCCGTGAAGGACTGAAATCCTGCAGCGCCCGCAAGGTCCCCCTGCTCAAGAAAGCACATATACATGCCTGTCTGAAGTTTCCCAATGAACATCTGAATGATTCAGAGGACAACTGGGTGAAAGTGTTGTGGTCAGATGAGACCAAAATGGAGCTCTTTGGCATCAACTCAACTCGCCGTGTTTGGAGGAGGAGGAATGCTGCCTATGACCCCAAGAACACCATCCCCACCGTCAAACATGGAGGTGGAAACATTATGCTTTGGGGGTGTTTTTCTGCTAAGGGGACAGGGCAATTTCACTGCATCAAAGGGACGATGGACGGGGCCAAGTACCGTCAAATCTTGGGTGAGAACCTCCTTCCCTCAGCCAGGGCATTGAAAATGGGTCGTGGATGGGTATTCCAGCATGACAATGACCCAAACACACAGCCAAGGCAACAAAGGATAGGCTCAAGAAGAAGCACATTAAGGTCCTGGAGTGGCCTAGCCAGTCTCCAGACCTTAATCCCATACAAAATCTGTGGAGGGAGCTGAAGGTTCGAGTTGCCAAACGTCAGCCTCGAAACCTTAATGACTTGGAGAAGATCTGCAAAGAGGAGTGGGACAAAATCCCTCCTGAGATGTGTGCAAACCTGGTGGCCAACTACAAGAAACGTCTGACCTCTGTGATTGCCAACAAGGGTTTTGCTACCAAGTACTAAGTCATGTTTTGCAGAGGCGTCAAATACATATTTCCCTCATTAAAATGCAAATCAATTTATAACATTTTTGACGTGCGTTTTTCTGGATTTTTTTTTTTTTGTTGTTGTTGTCATTCTGTCTCTCACTGTTCAAATAAATCTACCATTAAAATTATAGAATGATCATTTCTTTGTCAGTGGGCAAACGTACAAAATCAGCAGGGGATCAAATACTTTTTTCCCTCACTGTATCAACCACCAAGATTTCACTCTGATTTTTTTCTCTGAGATTAGTGAACTACTCACTCTCGTCTGTACTAGATATTCATCTGTAATTGTACTTGGTGAATTTAATATACATGAAAACACTGTGCAGTGCACAGTGTCTGTGTTGGATTGTTTCAATCTAATCCAACATGTTACCACTACAGGGGTCATATATTGGATCTAATCTGTACATCTGACTTATATAATGTCTCTGTTACTGATTCTGATTTTGCTTTCTCTTATCATAAACTTTTAGAATTTAGCTTTAGTTTTCTTATATCTATATTGCGTACAAAAAAAAATGCTCACCTACCGTAAAATCAGTTCTGTAAACCCATCAGCTTTCTCTGTGTCAATAAGGGCTTCTACTCTGTCAGACTCTTTACTATCCCTCTGTTCATCAGAAATTTGCTGTCTCTATAAAAATGCTAACTCTCGAATACTCAAGAAGCATGCTCCTGTTAAAACTAGACTGGTTACATCCACTCACATCTCACCCTGGTTCACTACTGAACTTCAAGAGATGAAAGCTAAAAGTTATCGCTTGGAAAGACTATGCAGGAAAACTGGACTTACTGTGCACTGTCTGGCCTTTACAGAACATTTGCTTAACAGCCTTCACTGCTGCTCGTTCTTCATATCTTTCCTACATGCAGATCCAAATCACTTTTTGCTATGGTAAAGAAGCTCACTAACCCTCCACAGCATGCAATCTCTGGCTTCGAGAAGCTTGTGAATAGTTTTTCTCTTTTTTTGGACAAGCTGAAGTCAATCAGTGAATCTATTGCCAAAGTTACCCCTCATACATGTGCCCCACGTGTTGAGTTTATTACAGCTCACTCTGAATACTCTGAATTTCTCTGCTTTCACTTCTACTACACCATCTGCTATAAGTGATCAGATTATGAAGTCCAATTCTCTCAAAATGTGTTTCCAATGTCTCACCTTCCATAACTCATCTGATAAACTGCAGCCTAGCATCTGGTATTGTTCCAGCAGAACTAAAAACTGTTGTGGTGACATCCATTCTTAAGAAATCTGCCCTTGATCATCAAAATATGTGTTAGAGACATCAAACACTGGATATCCCTGTACATTTTAAAACTGGATGATAATAAATGATAAATGATAAATGATAATAAAACTGAAATTTTGTTTACTGGTTCAGCTACTTCAGTCAAAGGGATGAATATGTCATTTGATTTTGATGGGGTTCCTGTTAAATCTTATTCCTCTGCCCGTAATCTTGGTGTTTTATTTGACACAACTCTCTCTTTTGATTCCCATATCAACTCTATAGTTAAAAACTCTTTTTACAACCTTTGTAATATTGCGTGTCTTCGATCCTCTCTCACTCTGACTGATGCTGAAATCTTAGTTCATGCCTTAATCACTTCATGTCTGGATTATTGTAATGCCCTATTTATTGGCTTGCCCAAAAAAATACATTTCAAGATTACAGTATGTTCAAAATTCAGCTGGAAAGATTCTCACCACCACCAGACACTCCGTTCATATCACTCCTCTGTGATATCTCCACTGGCTATCTGTGGCATCATACATGTCTTCAATTTAAGATACTGCTTCTAACATTCAAATAACTTAATGGTCTTGCCCGTTCCTACTTGTCTGACTTAATTCATCTATACTGACCTACTCGGTCCCTTAGATCAGGGGTCTCCAACCTTTTTTATAGCACGGACTGGTTTCGTTTTGAAAATATATTCGTGGACTGGCGGTGGGGATGGGGGAGCTGAAGACGATCGGAACAAAAATTTTATTTACATGAAATCGTCAATTTATGTCTCCATGTCAACAACATGGTAGCAACTCTTCCATGGCCCGGTACTGGGTCGCAACCTGGTGTTTGCCTTAGATCATCAGAACTTGGCTTTTTGTATATTCCTAGATTTCAGCTGTCCACTGCAGGTAGAAGGTCATTTTGTGCTGCTGCTCCGAAACTGTGGAACTCACTACCTCTTACTTTCCGTAACATCACCTCTCTGCCTAGTTTCAAGACGCAGATAAGGAGATATCTGTTGTATTTTCAATGATTTTATTTATTTATTTATTTACATTTGTGTTCTATGCATTTGTTTGTATCTTATGTATCGGATATATACTATGTAAAGTGACCTTGAGCTTTGGAAAGGTGCTATATAAATAAAAAATATTCTTCTTCTTAAGTAGTTTCAGTGTACAAGGCTGTTTAGGGTAGGACCTTGACCTTCAGAACCTTGAAAGGCCTGTTATTTCTATGGTATCTGACAATAACTACTGGCCAGCTATTTGGTAATACATTGATTTGTCCAATGATGAGAAAAGCAACCAAATAAGGAAAAAAAAGAAAACATTCAAATACTGTTTTTGATTTAAGTATCAGCTATATATGGTGATCAACCTGTAGGCAATCTCAATTATCTTTTCACAATTTGTTTGCAATTGATCAGTGTTAGATTAAACAGATGTTAGATGTAACCTCTTCATTTATTTTAAACCGGTGTATGTTTTGTAGCTGACCCTATTTGTATACAAGAACTTTCTCTAGTGATAGTGACAAACAATATGTTGTGATATTGGAAATATTTCAAGCCCTTTTTGTTGTAGAAACTTCACACTGACTTCAAACAACTTGGATACTGTTCCTCTTCACTCTTTTTCCAGACTATGGGACCTTGATTTCCAAATGAAATGCAAAATTTATTTTCATCTTCCCCATGATCGTGGTTGTGTATACTGAACCAGACTGAGGTTAAAGGCTCAGGAAATCTTTGCAGGTGTTTTGAGTTAATTATCTGATTAGAGCTCTTCTCGGGTCAAGATTTCTGTATTATAAATTCTTTATTCTAATAATATGAGATACTGGATTTTTGATTTCCATGAGCTTTAAGCCATAATCATCAAGATTAAAAAAAAAAAAAAAAAAAAAAATGCTTGAAATATTTCACTTTATGTGTAATGAATCTCAAATATATGAAAGTTCCACTTTTGGAATTAAATTATGGGAAAAAAATGAACTTTTCCATGATATTCCATGATATTTTTTTATTTTTTGTGATGCACCTGTGTGTGTGTTATATATGAAATTAGTGACTAACCAGGCTGTGATGTGCTGAACACAGACATTCAGAAGATGGGTATGGCAGTGAAACAGATCAGGTTTAATTGAATTTTGTGAGGAGGGGAGAAGAGAGAGAGGGAGTGCAGGTGCAGGTTGAGGGTATCAGGCTGGGCTGTCTTCCTGGCATGGGGAGTGATGATCTGGCCATAGTTGGCTCGAGGCGGGACCCAGGGAGTGGCCTGTCAAAGTCTGGATTTTGAAGGACAGGGAGCTGGTAAGGGCCTGAAATGCTCGCTCCGTCTCTTCGGTCCACCACACCCGGTCCGGTTGTCCTTACTTCATGAGGAGGCTAGAGAGGAAAAGTTAGGCACAAATCTTCTGTAATATCCCGCCAGTCCTAAAAAGGCACCTGCCAGTATCTCTTGGTTAGATTCAGGGTGGATGAAGCAGGCTCTCCGCAACGTTTCCCAAAGGTCGTCCATGTGGGGAAGGGGATAACTGTCAAAGCCGAGACCTGGTTCAGCTTGCAAAAGTTACAGAGGCAGATATTTCCATCGGGTTTCAGCACTACAATGATTGGGCTGGACCAGGGGCTAGCAGACTCCTCTATGATACCATCTCGGAGAATCCGGTAGACCTCTTCCTCAATAGCTTGACGACAAGCCCCCAGGACACGATAGGGACGCTGCCTCACAACTACTCCCGGTGGAGTTTTAGTGTCATGGTAGACCAGATGCGTTAGGCCTTGGGAGTTGGAAAAGATGTCAGCAAACTGCTCCACCAGCTCGTGGCATTATATACCTGGGTGTCTGCATGCTTACTGGGCTGTTGCAGTTGGTAGTTGACTTACCTTCTCAAGGACTGTGTATGTGCACGTAGGGTAGGAGAAGATCCCAGCTTCTACTGTCTTCATCTACCACCCATCTCAGCATCCTTTTGATCATCTGATTGAATCTCTCCACCAGGCCATCTGTCTGGGGGTGATAGACAGATGTTTTCAGGTGCTTCACTGCAACAGCTGGCACAGATCAACCATTAATCTGGAAATAAAGGGCGTACCTTGGTCTGTCAAGATGTCCTTAACAATCCCCACATGGCTGACCAGAAGAATGAGCTCTCTAGCAATGTTGCAGGAGGTGGCTTCTCGCAAGTGCACCGCTTCAGGGTACTTGGTGGCATAGTCCACAATGACGAGGATGTATTCGTGCCCCCGAGCGGACTTTGGCAGCAGCCTTATGAGGTCCGTGCCAATCCTTTTGAAGGGGACACCGATGATGGGGAGGGGAATGATGGGGGCTTCTGGGTGTGGTTCGCTGACATTGGGGGCAGCTTCGGCAGAACGCCCATACTTCTGCATCCATCCTAGGCCATAGGAACTGGTCCTTCAGTTTCTCAAGATTGTTCCAGGCCCCTAGGTGGCCCTCCAGCAGGTTTGAGTGGGCCAGGTGTATCAGTAGCTGGGACCAGGTGCGTGGGGCAACAAGGAGGTCATAGGGCTGTCCCTGGCAGTTCGTAATGAAGTAAAGTAGGCCCCCTTTCACCAGGAAGTAGGCAGCAAGTAGGGGCTGCTCAGGATCCCCTTCATCTGCTGCACCTGGCCCCAACAGTGTTTTAGACAGTCATCCTCCTTCTGCTCACAACTAAAATTTCCTTCCCAAGTGACCTGGTGAAACACGGAAGAGACAGGCTTAGTGTGTGTGTGTCTCATCTGAGGTGTCTCTTTCCCCAGTGTCCCCTTCTCCATGGACCTGCTGTGGTGGAGCCGGTGGTTTCCACCGATGCCGTCTCTGGGTGTCATGAGGGAAGGCAGCGGAAGGTAATCCCGGCCAGTCTTGACTGAAGATCAGTAGGACAGGAAGCTCTGGTATGAGCCCAATAAGGAGGGGCCATTCCCCCATGGCGGTTGAGACCCTGACTTCAGCTGCAGGCACCTCTCATACATCTGAATGGACGCAGGAGACTGGGAGGGTTCCGGTCTTGTGACGGCATCTGCCTAGGATGGTGGGTCTAGCCAGGGAGACTGCACTCCCCCAGTCAAGGGGAGCAGCTACTGGTTTGCTGTTTACCCGGACAGTGATCATGGGAGCATCTGTAGGCTCAAGGGCATGGAGGGCACAGCTGGCTAGTCAGGGTTTGAAGGGCCGCTGGGGCGTTGGTGGGTCTGGCTCAGTAGGGCTCATGGGCTTGTACTGGGGTGTGCTGTAGGCAGGGTGGTTGTCTGGGTATTGTCAGTCTCCCTGGAGCTCCATGTTGACTCGTCGTGGCGGCATCCAGTGTGGGACTGTGGGAGGCTCTCTTCGCTCTGCTTAGCCAAACTGGAGATTGGCCATAGCACAGTCCAAGGCCTCCAGCATCTCTCGGGGGAGTGCTGCCTCGCATCCTGACGGCCTTAAGCTCCTCAGGCGGCAGAGCTCACAGGAAATGGTCCATCACCACTTTATCAATGACCTAGGAGGCAGTGTGCCTATCTGGTTGTAACCACGTCTGGGCGGTGAGCAGCAGGGCATCCATTTGGGCCTGTGGGCCGGCTCTGGGGTGGAAGGACAACTTATGAAACTGTGCCACCGCATTGTTGTGAGAGAGACCACAGAGAACAAAGATTTCATTTTTTAGAGTCTCATAATCTGCTGCAGCGGCAGGATGGAGGGAGTAGTAATCCAGTTGAGACTCCCCCGAGAGGAAGGGAGCCAAGATGTCGGCTCAGGCATGCTCTTCCCACTGCTCATGGAGCTCACATGCTCAAAAGTCTCTAAGAAGGCCTTGGCATCATTTTTGTTGCTAAGCTTAGTGACCAGATGCTGGGCTTCTTGGCAGGGATCCACACACTCTGGGCCAGCTCCTGGTTCAGCTCCTGCTGCTGAAGGTTAGTTTCTAATAGATGGTGGAGCATTGGATCCATACCAGAAGCCTGAGCTGGATCCGTGACCATCTGCTCTGCAAGGGGATTGTGGACTGAGTCTGTGTTCATACCAGCATTCTCCACCATTGTGACTAACTGGCTGCGAGGGGCTGAACACAGACACTCAGAAGATGGTTATGGCAGTGAAACAGATCAGGTTTAATTGAATGTTTTGAGGAGGGGAGAAGAGAGAGCAGGAGTGCAGGTGCAGGTTGAGGGTATCAGGCGGGGCTAACTTCCTGGCATGGTGACGATCTGGTTGTAGCTGGCTCAAGGCAGGTCCCAGGGAGCGAGATGCTGGTTGGAGTTGTCAGCCAAGGGAGCAGCTGGTCCAGGGAGCATCTTCTTCAGCGTTATCATCTTCTTCTATCGTGTCGGCATCTGTATGGGAGAAACACAGAGGCGTCAACAGTGGCCACCAATGGTACCACGGTTTGGTACCATTGAGTATGGTATGTTTAAAGTAGCAAAAGCCTCCAGAAATTTGAGCCAGCCAACAGGTCTTTGGGCATCAGAAATCTTCTGCGGAACCATGATGCCTTTAACTAAATGTGTGAACCAGGGATTGTTCTACCTTTAAACATAAACTCCCCCGAATCGTCCCAAGATGTGACATCTTTCATTTTAGACATTTTATCTAAAATGTAGCGAGCATTTTTTACACTCCTCTGTGGAACATTCTTCAAAATATCGTCCACTACGTTATCTAAATCGTCGTGGGGGTTTACGCCGGGCGGCGCAGACAGCTTTTCTTTTTCAGTGTGATCAGTCTGCAGAAGTGTTAATGTTAATGTGCTGTTTTCATGGCAATCAGGCTGAAGATGAAAGGAATGGCCATGCTTAAGAGCGGTTGAAGAAAGCCCCCCTGTTGGTTTATTACACGCCTCTTTCTTTTAACTCCAACAGTCTTATCCGCAACAAATTTGATTACGCTTTTCCTTTTTCTCAGTTTCTAGTATTGTTGTGATGTGAGCGGTATATTACCATAGAGAACATTAAGGGCTACTTCACACAATTTCGCAATGAGTTCGTCTGTGGCAGTTTGTAAAATAATCTGTCTTTGTTTGGGTGTTGCTTTTAATTATATTTTTAAAAGCGGCAGGTTTCTACAAAGAGTTTGATACCTTTGGCTTTCATACAAACCTTGCCCTTGGCAGTGTGGTAACCGTATGCTTTTGGCCCGCCTGACCAAATTTCGATAATGTGATCACCCTCTCATTAACTCATTTAACTCAGCAGTTAAATTGCCGAGATAGGGCCCCAACAGAAGTTCCCAGTCGCCCTCTCTAAATGTAAAGATCACGCTGTCTGTGTCACTGTACAAAAACCTATCACCCAATTTGTCCATCAATTCATATAGCTCTAGACGTGCATGACCTGTTGTAAAAGCCCCAAGAAAGATGTTGATGTCACGGGTCTGACCCCCTTTCCCAGCCGCATAACACCACTGAATTAGCGCTACGCTGTCTGACACGAAGTAAGTGTTTAAAGTCGTAACTGTCGCTGAATATATGTTGCATAAACTGACTCTAGGTCCGAAATTACTTCTGTACACGACAAGTTTTCATGCATCGAGAAACGACCCCAAAGTGAGTTCAGCAGAAGTTTGTTAATAGAACGCCGTGCTGGGTTATGACTTATCAACATCCATCTTAATCCCCTCTTTCTCAAAGTAATCTGAGATGTAGGATTCCTTGTCTGCATCTGTCACACCGTGTGCGGGGAACCCTCTGGCCTCTTGTTTGTATTGTCCACTTTCGTTACAACATAGCCCTTTTCCACACCTTTCAACAGCTCGATGCTGACCAACAGCTTGAAATCGCTCTTTCCTCATCAGTATGGCCACATGGGTCTGTCTGATTCTGCTGTTCGGCGCATGTACGACAGAGTGGAAACATAAGCTTACCACCAGTCCTATAGGGAAGGACGGGGTGAAGCAGTTTTTGTGGTGGCAGGTTCAAAATCCTTGAAAATTATTTGTGGATGTCCTATGGGGTAACATTTTTTGGCCTGGCAAAAGCGATACAAGCTTGTAAAGTTGACATATTGTATTTTTTCACTAATGTCGGCTTTGTGATACAATTTGTATGCGTTAGTACGACCACCAAATAGAATTGCGCGGTTTCAATCTTTCAGGATGTATATAAGTGGACATAAAGGCCATTACAGTGACATCGGTCTGTTTATGGTTATTCCAATCACACTCTCACATTACCTCAACACTGAGACCATACGCATTTTCCAATATTTCGACTTTGTCATCAAATTGTCTTCTGAGCAAGCCATAGGGCACTTTTGATAATGGATGTAAATGTTTGGGGTTATAATGACAATCATGCCTGTAAAACAAACAACTGTTGAATTCAAAAGAGTATTTGACACCATCCTTTTAATAATAACCATCGAGGTGGTATTTTCCAATCACCATCTCACCGTGGTTTAATGCGTGCTGAATGTTTATGTCACGTGTTGTTTTGACATATTCAAGCCATTCAATGGAAATGGTTGAGTATGTCTTGTTCTGATTTGTGTATGCGTTGTTATGGGTGAGAGTTATGGTGTCTTTTGGTAGGAAGCAGGTTATATACATGGCCATGCAGCACGCTGCTAAAGTGGTGTATCTGAATGGGTCGAGTTTGGTACACTGTATGAATTCATGACGGTACTTCATGCATGCCTCACAGAGCAAAATGACATCGTTCTTGCCATACATGGCGAGCTCTTTTTTAAAATTAAACACCTTACCCGATACCGTAACATACCGCTCATGAAACAGAGCCCTCTCTTTGTCAGACATTGTCTCATAGCCGTAGAAATACTTGTCCGGGTATGGTCCTACGTAGTCTTCGTTTTCTGTTCTATGGAACAGGTGTGGAAAATAACCTTTCTCAGCACAGGTTAGATTTAACGCAGTGGACGTCATGGCCAGATGCATAGGGATGAATGAGTAGCCATCGATGAAATGTTGCTTGAATGTCTTGTCATACGTTGAAATGATCTGACAGCCTTGCATAGTAATTTGAAGTGTTAGCCCTGCTTTTGCGAAATATTCCAAAAGTATGAAGTTGTCAAACCCAGAAGCATTGTGTGCAACCCATGTGAAATTCTGATAATGAGGCTGTCTAAACTGTTTAACAAGTCGATCTATACAGTCTGTACCAGCGGCTGTGAACTCTTCTCCTTTAAACGTAATCGTGCATACGAAATTTGCAACGTGATGTGTCTCAAAATCATAATATATGTCTTTGTCGCTAGGTGGCTCGAGTTTTATTGGTTGTATAAAACACTGGTGTATGCCGTCATTAACCAATTCCGGGCTACAATGGATGCAACGTTCTGCTGCGCACAAGTGTTGTTTTGTGGTGGATCCATTGAATGATATCGCCTGTTACATTTCTGACAGTATTTAGTGACATCACACTGAGCATACTGTTGTCCTATTTGCATTTGTTTATGTGCTTGATCTGCAGTACCGCGAACAATCGTGACATTGCCTCGTTTTGACAGCATATTTATAACAATCACGTGCATTAGAAACATCCCAAACGTATTTACACCTGTGGTTTCTACGGCTAATAAAACTATGGTGACAGTAGTCACATACGTATGGGGTACCAATGAACGTTTTTAGGTTCTTAATCATGAAATAATGTTTGTTGTGTAGATACAAGAACACGGTCTTATTATGAGGCTCCTCATTGATCGTAAAGTGTTCCAACAGACCAGAGCATGTTCTATGGAACACAACTATTTTAATGTGTAACAACCGTTCAAACCGTGTGATGTCATTAAACCCTATCTAACGCTCGGTCCGTGTGCAACAAAACTTTCATTTTAAATGACTTTTCTACCAGTCATAACCTGGATATTTTATTCCAGACCTGGGTTAGTCCTGGTGAGTCAACCGTCTTTGAGGAACTCTGTCCACCGAACTGTTGTTTTATAGTACTCCAAGGCCTTCCGGTAAGGGCGGTGGGGTTGCTATGGTTTTTAAACAGTCACTGAACATTCGGAGAGTTTCTGTTGGGATTTACTCGTCGTTTGAGGTACAGTGCGTTGTGTTAGAGTCGACCTCTTCCACGCTAATCTGTTCTTTGATCTATAGGTCACCTAACCCGGACAATGCCTTTTTAAGTGATTTTTGTGATTTTTTACCTTCTATTGTTCCGTTGTATGATCGTTTGTTATTATTGGGTGATTTTAATGTGCATGTCTGCTGCCCTGGTCGACCCTTGGTTACTGAATTTTGTAATATCTTGGATTCCTTTGATTTTATTCAACACATAAATCAGGCAACTCATGTCCTTGGTCATACACTAGACCTTATATTGTCATATGGAACCGCTGTTGATGATGTTAATACTGAAGATGCTTCCTTCTCTGATCACAAGCCCATTGTTTTTAAGGTCCCTGCTGCCAGCTCTGCTGTTATGACTAGGCCTTCAGGATATTATTCTCGTTGTAATAATTCACTCACTGCCTCTCAGTTTAGTGAAAGTTTTCTAGCTAATGCTGTTGAAACATCTATCTTGAGTGCTGCAGAGTCTTCTTCTGGCCCTGATGATTTGATTGCCTTATTATACTCCTTTTGCTCCAATATTTTAGACTCCATTGCCCCTTTTAAACTGAAACAACCAAATCGTAAATATTATTACTGGCTGGACGATAATACTCATTCTCTCAGACAGGCTTGTCGTAGAGCTGAGCGGAGATGGAAGCATGATCAGTTAACGGTGTCCTTCCAGATCTTTAAAGATTGTTTGTTTAAGTTTCAGAGTGCAGCAAAGTCAGCTAGGTCTAGGTATTTCTCTGACTTAATTGCTACACACTGTCATAGACTAAAGATTTATTCACCACAATAAATTCAATTATTAATCCGAGTTGCCAATTCCATGGGGAACCTTTGGCTGAACTTTGTGAGAAGTTTTTAAAGTTTTTTGCTGATAAAGTAATTACCATTCGTTTTTCCTTCACTTTGCATTTATCAGACCTGTCCCCAAATTCACTGGCTTTACCAGGTTCATTTGATCAATTTGAACACGTTTCTCTAAAGGAACTGTGTGATCTGGTTAACCAGATGAAAATATCATCCACACCACTTGATGTTGTTCCCGCTGTGCTTATGAAAGCAACCTTTTCTGAAATTGTCCCCAGTATCCAAGTGTTGATAAATTCTTCTCTGGATGCAGGGGTGGTCCCAAATTGTTTCAAGCATGCTATTGTTCAACCTTTGCTTAAGAAACAGGGTTTGGATGAAGGTTGCCTTAATAATTATCGGCCTGTCTCTAAGCTACCATTTCTGTCAAAGCTGCTAGAGAAAGTGGTACAATCTCAATTGCTCCTGTTTTTAAACTCAGCTATGTTATTTGAACCTTTACAATCTGGTTTCACTGCTTTTCATAGCACGGAGTCTGCTTTGTTAAAAGTGTCCAATGACATTTTACTCACAGTGGATGCTGGAAAAAATACTGTGTTGATGCTATTAGATCTTAGAGCTGCCTTTGATACTGTAGACCATAACATACTTCTCTGGCGCTTAGAGCATCTGTTTGGTATCAAGGGCACTGCCCTACAATGGCTCAGCTCATATCTTGAGGACAGGTCTTTCTCGGTAGCGTTGGGTAATTTCTGCTCTTCTTCTAGTCCTATTATTAGTGGTGTTCCTCAAGGCTCCATTCTGGGCCCACTTCTTTTTAATTTATATATGCGGCCATTGGGGAATATTATTAGGGCTCACAATATCTCTTTTCATTTATATGCTGATGATACCCAGTTGTACATTCCTTTGAAAGCTGGTGACTCCATTCAGCCATTGCTGGACTGTCTGGATGACATTAAAAAATGGTTGACAAATAATTTCCTCCGACTTAATGAAGACAAAACTGAAATAATTGTTTTTGGCCCCCTGAGATTGAGAGATGGTCTCATTAACGAGCTCCATAATCACTTTCCCTCAATTTCTTCCCAGGTTCGGAACCTTGGCTTCATTCTGGACTAAGAATTATGCTTAACCAAGCAGATAAATTTGGTCGTTAAGACTAGTTTTTATCAACTACGGATTATTTCGAAACTCAAAACATTTTTGTCTTTCCAGGATTTGGAGAAGGTCATTCATGCTTTTATTACTTCTCACTTAGATTACTGTAATTCATTATACTTGGGTCTTCCTCAGTCATCTCTGGCTCGTCTTCAGATGGTTCAGAATGCAGCTGCAAGGCTGTTGACCAGGGCAAAGAAGTTTGATCGTGTCACCCCAATTTTACCATCGCTTCACTGGCTCCCAGTCTGTTTTAGGATTCAGTTTAAGATTCTGATGTTTGTTTTTAAAACTCTTAATAAAGCTCCTTCCTATCTCGAGGATCTTCTTAAACCACATTCATCAAACAGATGTCTAAGATCTTCTGATAGGTTTCTTTTGCATGTCCCTCCTTCCCGGTTAAAAACAAAGGGGGATAGAGCTTTTGCTGTTGCTGCCCCCCGTCTATGGAATCAACTGCCACTGGACATCCGCCTTGTACCTTCTATTACCACTTTTAAAAATATGCTTAAAACTTATCTCTTCTGCCAGGCTTTTTGATCAAATTTGTAAATGTTTAAACAAATTTTTAATCAATTTTTTCTATTGTCCATTGTCTGTTTTTATTTGGTCTAATTCTGTTTCTATGTTATTTTCCTTACTCTGTGCAGTACTTTGGTCAGCTTTGCTGTGTGAAACGTGCTATATAAATAAATTTTACTTACTTACTTATTAATCACCGGCCAGTAGTCTGGAAAATGACACTATTTCAGACATGATATCATCCAGAAATATAGTGTACGCAGCCAGGTCTGGAGCGGTTATCACACACATATTTATATGATGCCGCATCTCCAAACTATTAAATCTGAGTCTTGGTATCACCAAATAACCACCAACATCGCCACCCTCACTTACAATAGATTCAGTAGCGGATTCGGATAACCCAAAATTTGGCTCCGAAGGATTAAACGATCAATACGATTCGCAGTCTGACCCCCACCCCATCTGTTGTGAATTTGAATCATGGTCTAACGACGAATTTGGAATTGATTCTGCTTGATCATCAGCCAGTGATCTAGCCATGTTTAATAATTCCAACAACGTATCAGTGGTAGACTCAGATCTATTCAGATCCTCCATTGCTCAAATTAAATACTGTAATGTTTCTGTGTTACCGCGCTGTTCAAAGGAACACAAACCATCATCGTCACATTTTCTAGATTTAATTACTGCTCCCTGATTACAAACTGTTTCACCACAACGCTTTGACATTTTTAACAGATTTTTTAAATTGAAACAAAACTAGTAAATAAAATATCACACACAGTAAACAGATGCGAATCAGCAATTAATACACGTATACACACAGATGTATAAAAAACGTATTGTACAACTCAACTGAGTTTGGTGTTTTTAACTAATTGTACAATCTGCTTTAACAACTCCGTTGTCAGATATTGATCATGGCCAACGCGGCGAATCTCCCCAGCAAGGAGCCTCTGGGTAGCTATAATATGTTTATGCGTGATGGTGTGTAAAGTATCCGTCACAGATTGATTATAAAAACACTGTTTCCTCTCAAGGCTGTGCAGACGCTCTGCGAAGCCAGCAAAACTCTTTTCAATCCCCGCAATACGCACTTCGATGGTCTTGAACCCGGATCGTATCAGTTCAGATAAGGCTCTGTTACTGTCTGTAATAGCTGTAAGCTTCTTGATTTGAAGGCAGAGTCTCAGAGTTGTCCTCTCCCGCAGTCAGACATTCGCTGGCACGTGTTTCCCCAGGAGCTGGGGAAAATGCACAAGCGTCCCACGATTCTAACAACTCATGATCCCATGAGTCTATAGCGCACGGTTCAGCAGCAGCCCGTTCATTCACAACTGACTCTGGAAAAAAAGTAAACATGAATTAGGAAATCAGTATTAATTAGGATGATAAATTTTTTTTTAATACATCCTACATACTGTCTGTCGATCCTGGGGAAGATCTTGATCGCTTGTGCGTAGGCGTTGTAGATGTCACTAAGCCTATGTCTCTCAAACATTTGGCAGTTGGAGCATGGACCTGAGCGACCGTAACTGTTTTACGCTTGTTCTTTCTAGGCTTTGTTGACACACCCATTCAGTATAACCCGCAACACAATTTTTGAACTCTGGAGCATCGATCTTGTTTACAAGATTTGACAATCCTTGAAAAGTAAACAAACGAACACGCAAAAAAACCCATAAGAACACAGCATAAAACCACATTTAAACATAACCATCAAATATCTCATTATTACAACACTTACCAAGCACGGGGTTATCCGACCTGACTCGCAGAGCCGCACCGCCTGAGTTCGATTCTTTGTGTAAAATAAAAAGTATAGGCTAATCATTCTACACATAAACACTGTTTGTTTGTCCCTGTACCTGTTTATGTGTACTATATTCATCACTGTATATATACAGTGTTTGTTGTTCCTGGCTTCCCTTATTTAGAGATCATTTCCTTTGAATCATGAGCTGGTTACTCTGTGCAGCCTAACCTAGACTGGGTCATAACAGTCAATAAAGCAAGAAGTTCTGCATTTGCATCTGTCTCCATGGACTCACATCATGACAACACATGTTACTCTTGAGTTAACAGTGATTCTGACCCCTTCTGGCCTCTGGACCTGGCCGAACCATCCTGATGCCATACTTCTGTTTGGAGTTCTCATCAACTGGAAGTCACTTGCTAATGCTGAGGATGGCCCCACATGGTGCAGCTTAAAGATCATTGAGATTACTGAGGATGGTCCCACTTAAAAACCTTTAAAGACAGCTTTGGAGCTCAATTCATATGAACAGTTATGCTTTGATGGCTTAGGACTACAACTGCTATGATAGCTTTAGGACAGCAATTGTCATAAACAGATTTGCACTCAATTCTCCATCAGTGAACAGTGGATAAGTTCAAGAAAACCAACTTCATATAAAAGCTGTAATTAAGTTCCTATTACACCACTGCACTATTTGACCATTAATATTAACACATTTGTAGAAAGGATTTATTTATAATCACACTATCCGGTGTCATCCAGATGAAGATGGGTTCCCCTTTGAGTCTGGTTTCTTTCAAGGTTTCTTCCTCATATTATCTCAGGGAGTTTTTCCTTGCCACCGTTGCCTCTGGCTTGCTCATTGGGGATAAATTCATACATTTAAAATGTATATCCTGTAAAGATGCTTTAGGATAAATACCATTGTTAAAAGCATTATACAAATAAAACTGAATTGAATTGAATTGTTCTTTATGGTCCCTGGCATGGCAAATGTGCATTATTGTTTGTTTCTGATAGAAGGGTCCTTTTACATTATAAGAATATCCCAAGTGCCTGCAAGCCAAGTATGATCCAGAAGGGCATGATCCTTAATGAATGAATGCTAGAAGGAATTCTGTACATAGCCAAGGGCCAATGTAAAAACTATGACATTACACTTGTTAATTAATATAGTATTTCTATTAGAATTATATTCCAGCTCCTGGCTAATCCTTTCAATTTGACAGTCTGAGAATCACATCAGGATCTATGACACCTACCTTTTCAATGTAGAACTGCCAGATATTTGAGAGAAACTGCTGAAGGGACAGATGGCAGGTGAATTAACTGAAACAAGCTGGAGAATCTGTCACAAAGTGAATCATCCTTATTCTCCACAAGCGTCCCCTGACATGACCTATTATTTTTTGCAATGCTAAAGTGAAACCAATACCAATATTGCTCTTTAATTATTTACACTAAAAACATACCCATGGTTTGAAGAGGATCCTCAACCTCCTCCAGTTATGAGTAGACCATTCTGCTTGACTACTAGTCAATTACCACAAATACCTCTTCACCATACTGTATTACCTACATCTGTCTCTTCACCGTACTGCATTTTCACCATTATCTTCACCATACTGCATTGCTTACATCTCTGTCTCTCTTACATCACCATACTGCATTGCTTACATCTCTGTCTCTAGTAGCTCAAACTCTGAGCTATGTCTAATCTGTAGGTGCAGAGGCATTTTAATCGCCCTCACCTGGCATTCTTTAGAGAGAAATATAATCCATGAGCATTCCTGCTGTCAGGTCCATTTTTAGCTTCCCTCGTTTCACTTCTTTCATTTATTTCCATTTTTAGTCATGATTTAGTGATTTGGTGGTCAGTCCAATAGACTTTTCTATTTGATTATTTTGTTTTTCAGATATTGCAGATCTTGGAGTTCAAAAAACAAAACAACAATTTGCATATATTAATATTAAGTAAACACTTGGTCTCAAGACACAACAGACATGCTAATTCTGTCTAAAATATTAATGATCATACAGAAACAATGTTAGAGGTTGCATATTGACCTTACATTCTTAAAATGTATATTCATGAGGTACCTCAAGCATTTGAAAACATTCTGTGATGACCTGCAGCATCTAACCCCTCACTACTTAAATGGATTTATTCATCAGCATATTCAGAATTTCTTTGATTTTCAATATGCATTTTAAGCTAATGATGTACAATCATTACCTATTATGTATATAATAGTTATATAATAGTAATAAAATAACTAATAATCAGATGTTTACAGTAATTAAATAAATGTATTTTTTTTTTCAATTCATATTAATGCAGGAAACGTTCCTTGTATTAAGAATCAGTTTGTGCTTCATTTGTGTGTGTGTGTGTGTGTGTGTGTGTGCATATGTGAGTGAGAGAGAGAGAGAGAGAGAGAGAGAGAGAGAGAAATAAAGGGTTCACAGCATAAGCAAAATCATCTTAGCAATAGCAATATTTCTGAGATGAAAGAAGGCTATCTTGGTAATATTATCTACATGTGCATCAGTCACCAATTAAGATGCTGTCTCCACTAATCTCTTCTGTGCAAACTCCACCTCACATGCGTAACTGCCATGCTACAGTCTGAGTAGGATGTAGGTCTATATTTCTGCTTGAAATTGTAGAGATTCATTACATATGTGTTTTACTCATTATATACTTTCATTATGGTTTTTTGTATATGTTTCGAGGTAAAAAAAAAAAAAAAAAATGCATCTAATTCTAATGCTTATATATCTCCAGTACAATGATATGAGGACATTGATAATCATTTACACTTCTTATATATTTACAAATTATTGTTACGAATTATCATCTGCAACTTGATAAATGTAAATCTAAACATATAGTTTACATAACATATATACACATCTAAATGTACAGTGAGGGAATAAGTATTGGACGCGTCAACATTTTAGTAAATATATTTCCAATGAGGTTATTCACATAAAATTTATCAGTATCAGTATTAACTAGAGATGCACAGATACAATATTTCTCAGCCGATACCGACAACAGATTATTCAGAGTGATATCAGCCGATACCAATAACCGATACTGACAGTTTCATGGTTCTGCATTTTATGCCTTCTTTTAAATTAATAATAATTAATTCCACAATTCTGAAAGAAATGCAAAAAAAAAAAACTTTATTCTCTCCATTTCAACAAGTTGTTTCACAGTAACTGGTCTCATAAACAGAAAACACATTACTCAAATTAACATTAACACATTAACTAAATTCACAAGATTAAACTAAGATTTCTTAACTTATTGAATGTTATTAATTCATATTAACAGAATTAATTGACTGAATTCTAAAAAACCTCCTGTTAGGCTCACATTCACTCACCACAAACAAAAACATTTCTACTTTATCATTGAACATCAAACTGGTAATATACTGTATAGGCCTAATATAAACTTTTTTTTTTTTTTGATGATATTAACTCATATTAGGATTAACTGCATATGAAATATACTACTCTACAAATATTTTTCTGTGCAATATATACCTATTTTTGTCAACTCATCTTCATTTAAATATTTAAACGGTGTACTGGCCCTTTAATTCAGCACGTGCAGCGCGTGACTAGTGGGGGGGGGGGATTTAGACTCGACAGTGAAACTCCCGTTTCACATCTGCTCACTTCCGGTGTAAAATTTTAGCAGTGCAGAGCTTACACACTGCAGTTTTGTCGTCAATCCACACAGGAGACATCATCTTTACATACAGCACAAAACTGATGTGTTTTCCCACCCTCTTTTGATTGACAGGATATAATCGGCCCTGATTATCGGATGTTTTTAAACTATCAGCCGATAGCTGATAGCAGGAAAAATAGCCTTTATCGGCCAATACTGATTATCAGCCGATTCATCGGTGCATCTCTAGTATTAACTCAAGAAAAACGAAAATATAAAGAATTCACAACATTAAAGTCCATAAATGAGGTTATATGTAATAAAGTGGAACATCTCCCTTCAGATTATGGGGAGTTGGAGAAAGAAATGTTTCCCTAGATGACCTTTTGTATCATGGAGGTTCTGTTACTTTAGAGATTGGATTCTGACATCCATGTGGATGAGGAGAGTGGGAAGGCAGTAGATTGTCCCTTTCCTTTGTGTAGGAGGCCAGTCTGTTATGGGCTGACCTATGAGGGTCATTTAAAGAAAGGAATCAGTCTGACAATCTAATGATAAATAACTGAATATAAGAAGGTGTTATGTGTCATGGTAAAATGGTACCTCATATGGAAAATATTTGGAGACATTTTGTCATTTGGAGACTGTTTGGAGCCTTTTGGTCATTCAAACCTTACTTCTTCTATCAAAATATTCTATGTCATGTCTGGTATTGTCAATAAGAATGATATTACAAAAATGTTGCTCTATAGAAAAGTCTTACAAAATTTGGTAAAGCAAAGATGTAATTAAAACAGTAAACTGTTACAGTAAACAAATGTAAACAACAACAACAACAACAATAATAATAATAATAGGTGTGACTACCTTTGCTTTTAAAACTGCATCCATTCTGTTAGGTTGTGCAGTTTTTTGCATACATCTTGGCAAATTTGCCAACTTCTCTGAATTCTTTGTCTGCCAGATTTGCTTCTCTTTTTGCAAGTCATACCACCCTCACCAATTAATTACTTGATTTTACTTTTGTTAACAATAAACATACTGTAACTATAACATTACTGTATACAAACTATAATATTATTCTGATAATACTTTGGATAGCCCACATACATTTAAAATAACTCCAATTTACAGACTCAGAAAACTATACTGACTGTCATGAGTTTATCAACAAATTTTCAACAGTCAACAGATTATATTTGGTGATGTTTAGTAAATAGATTTTAGTCCCATCCAGGGTGTATTTGCATCTCACACTTAGGATTCCCATGAAAGGCTCCCAATCCACTGTGACCCTGACCATTATAAAGCTGAGGAGGAATTAATGAATGTTTAGTAGATCATCTATAGACTATCTGCTTGTGTTTTGTCAATCAGCACCTCAAAAAATTATCTACATTTAATTTTTTATGACAAATGAATCCTTAGGAACATAAAACTCTCTTATACTGACACAGGCATGCAAGGAATATTATATATACATCTAGACATACTTTTTTTTTTTTTTTTTTTTTTTTTTTTTTTTTTTAAAAGGGACTTTTGCACAGTCAATATTACACAGTATACCTACTATATCCCTATAATCTCCATAGAAAAATGGAATTGATTTTCAATCTTAAACACAAACACGGGCATGCATGGTAAAAAAAAAAATCTTTGTTTACTGATATTAATTATTTAATTTGAAAAACACTAAGTATAGATCCAACAACTGTGTATTGAAAATTAGAATATGTTCTTAACCTCTTAAGAAAGGTTAAGAACATATGATGATAATTAAACTTTATTTTACACTTACGCTAAACCAACATACACACTCAGCACCCACATTACTAAGTTTTAATTATGTTAAATATGTATTATAAACAGGGGGGATGTTGGCTTAGTAGACAGCATATTTGCCTCAATCTCCAGGTTTGGGGGTTCGATTCCTGCCCCCACCCTGTGTGTGCGGAGTTTGCATGTTCTCCCTGTGCTTCGGGAGTTGTCTCTGGGTACTCAGATTTCCTCCCTTAGTCCAAAAACATGTATTGTAGGCTGATTGGCCTTCAAAATTTTCTGTAGCGTATGAGTGGATGTGTGAATGTGTATGTGATTTACATTTAAGCTTTGGAGTGACCTAGTCAAAGTCCTGACTTGAACCAATTGAGATGCTGTGGCTGGACCTTAAATGGGCAGTTCATGCTTGAAAACCCTCTAATGTGGCTGAACAAAACCAACTGTGTGTGTGTGTGTGTGTGTGTGTGTGTTTGATTGATTGTTTGTTTTCCCCAAAGAAAACAAGAAACTTTGTAGAACTGGTACAATATGCTGTTGCTTTTGTTTTTATTCCTTCTATTTTGTGCACAGATAGTTGGCAGCTCAGTCTTGTCTAATCCTTTCGAATCCAATTTCAAACCACTGCTGTAGTAAGCTTTATACCATGACAAAGCTCCTAGTTATAAATAGAGTTTTGTAAACTGTAATCAGACATGTCTGCTCAAAAGGTCACTGCAGAATCAAAAGGTGTGTATGCATGCAATCATGTTTCTGTCTGTGTTAATATGTGTCCTTATCATGACATATTTATATGAATTTAATTCCTTTTATAAAGTTGGTACTTAAAGTCATTATAAAAGTGTTTTGTTAGTGCGTTACTTTATCGTTTGGTTTCCCAATAATTTGCATGCTTTTGGTCTGCTCTTAATCTTTATATTTGCAGCTCTGCCCTACCTGTCATTTACATCTCTTCCCACCCCAGTCTCTTCTCTGATATTTTGTTGCTGTGTTTTGATCGACAGTAAAGAGTGTGATTGGCATTACTGTTGACAACCTCAGCTAGAGCTAGAAACTACTGAGCCCCAGGCAATCAGACCTGGGATGTGTACACATTCTATCATTCTATCATCTATGTACACAGTCTTTCTCTGACATACACACAAGTACACATAAACACACATACCCTCATATAAGTATATATTGATGATATATGAAAAAACCTGATTGATTTTCAAACATGTTGCAATTATTTTTTGTTCTTGTCAACCTTACCTAGAAAACATTTAAATTTACTCAGTCTTTTTAACAACTACATTAAAGGTCTGTCAAGTAAGCTTCTAAAATACTGTACTCTGTCCTGTGCAAAATGAACATCCTGTCAATTTAAAAACACCTATACATTTTTTTGTTATGTACATTAACATTTTTACACCATCAAACAAACACATTAACATCCTTTGCAGCAAATGTATACATTTGTAAACAAACATAGAGTTCTATGTGTGGTGGAGCTTGATGGGTCCACACAGACTGTTCTTCATCTCTCCATCATTGACCTGGCTGGTAGAAAATTGGATGCATCCAATATGTCTGGAAGAAACACCAGAGTGGGGCTCTACATGAGGGGCAATAATCCCTTTCCCAACTCCTCAGACTTGGAGAGTCTGCTTTGCTGTATATATCTGGGAATTGTATACTTGTATGAAGTCTTAGGCACATACTCATGACAGAGCTCTGACACCAATCAACATGGATTTACCTTCACTTATGATTCTTTTAACCTTGTTCCAGCAGAGTAACACAAACTGGTGTACCTTTACATTAGAATGTATTATTTGAATAATGTATTTGTACAAACAAGTATAAATAGGAGGAACACACTTTTTTAAAGAAAAGTCACATGAGCAGGAGGTTTTTACTTTCAAGCACATGATTAAACAGTCAGATACAAAGCTTGCCAGTGTAACACAGGACCATCAAAGACATTGTATGGATTCATATGTAAAGGTTTATTGACAGACAAGGCCAGATGGGGCAGCTGTGGCTCAGGTGGTAGAGAAGGGGTCCCCTAATAGTAGGGTCAGCGGTTCAATTCCTGACCCACATGTCTCCACATGCGGAGGTGTCCTTGGGCAGGACAATGAACCCCAAGTTGCTCCCAATGGCAAGCTAGTGCCTTGCATGGCAGCTCTGCAGCCATTGGTGTGTGTTTGTGTGTGTGAATGGGTGAATGAGAAATAGTGTAAAAAGCAGTCAGGGTCAAACATGGACATTTTTCAGTGCTTTTCTGGTGCTAATTTCTTATTTGTGGTTTGTGCTGTATTTTGTATTCCAATAGGAAGTTAGTGGTAGCTTGCTTTCAGTAGTCTGAAAAAAAAAAACAACAATACATAGAAGCATTAATAAATGTTTTTCAATAATAGCTCTTAATCTATAAAAAGGCATAAATATTGCCAATGACATAGTAAATGTGAGTTAGAGAGTACCAGTAGTCTATATTCTGATGTGACACAAATTCAAAACAAGTTATCAGTAGTAGTTCAACACTTGTAAGGGTTAAGGGTTGTAAGGATGTAAGAGTTTTTCAGCAAACTTTCAGTAGGCTCCTCAGCAGCTACGCAACAGATTCTCAACAAAGTCTCAGCAATGTTCAGACAGTAATAGCCTTTCAACATGCAGGAGGCTTTTAGCCATGTGCACATAGCTAAGCAAGAGTCTATACATTTTCTCTAAGTTTAACACATTTATTAAAGAACTGCAAAGGTTACAAACTAAACTATACTGACAAGATAACATGCTGACTTTTTAATTTACAGTCATTATATGATTGGGGAATGTTATAACATCAGAATGTCAGTGTTCAGACATAACAGGTGTACTTAAAAATTGATGAAATAATTTTACATTCTGTATAACTACAAAATAGAAGTCTCAATCTTTACCAAACTTTACCATGTAACAAGTACACAAATTAAATATGCATCATTTGCATTATTATTGATATATTGTATACAGTAAAGTTATTATATAAAGCAGGATTAATAAATGCTTCAGATACATGTTATAAAAGTTTATCAAACCTAGTGACAATAATCAACAGGGAATCCACAGAGGGACCATGAAAGTGACCATACCTGTAGTAGAATATCTAACCCCTAACCAGAGGTGGGAAGAGTAGCCAAAAATTTTACTCAAGTACAACTACTTATAAAAATAATTACTCAAGTTACAGTAAAAGTAATAATGTTAATAATTACTTGAGTAAGAGTAATAAAGTATCCAATGAGAAAACTACTCAAGTAGCAAGTTACTAGTTACTTCAGGTCTGATTAAAATGAAGTGAAAATCCTGACTCTCAGACTATATGGCTGTACTACATAACTGTAAGTCACACCTCTTCTTGGAAGTCTGTCTGTTCTGTTTATATGATATAAAACCTGTGTTGAGGATGAAGCAGCATATCCCAGTCCTGTGATGGGTACAATAATACAGAACCTGTCATTTTCAACACACTCACACACACACACACACACACACACACACACACACACACACACACACACGCACCAAAAAACAAATATTTCCCCAACAGTGGACTGTCTTCATTTTCACAACATGTTAACAACACAAACTTGTCAGCATCTGCATTTAAAAAAGACAACAGAGAACAAAAGAACAAGTGTATGGAGAGAGAGAGAGAGAGAGAGAGAGAGAGAGAGAGAGAGAGAGAGAGAGAGTGAGTGAGTGAGTGAGTGTGTGTGCGCAAGTACATGGGTGGGTGTCCTGCCTCCTCTTCTTCCCCCTCTTTGACCATTATCTTCCTGGACTGCTAAAAAATTACATAAACTAATGATTAAAACTACATATATTCATTAACATTTAACAGTAATGGAGCAACACCACCAAATGTAACAAGGTTACATTTCTTTGATTAAAAATTAACTTCAGTAAGAGTATAAGTATGACCAGTTAAACCTACTCTTAAAAGTATTTTTTTTTCTTCAAAAAGTTACTCAAGTAAATTTAATTAATAAAATGTAGTGCATTGCTATCCACTCCTGTCCCTAGCCTATTACTTCTAATGCCTTCTAACTAACAACTTGTACTGCATTAACTCCTGCTGTCATTTCCATTGCCATTTGACATTGACTGGTAGGCTCCCTATGTCACTGTAAGTATAAGTAGCTGACAGGGTCTAATATAATTTGAATTATTCACATTTTTATTCAGGTCACTCCATACTTGTGGGGTTTCTGCCTTGTGACTCCTGGTTATATATGTATAAGGTGGAAAAAGCATTGCACACATCTTTCACTTAGGGTGCAATAATAAATACATGTTGCACCATAGAGCTGGGTCTCTCCTGAGGCTTCTCCATACAGTAAATATAAATATAAGTAAATTTAATATGACTTTTTCCTCACCACTGCCAATCTTTCCAGGTATAAGTCACTACATAAAGTATGTTATCATGTAAAAACAAATCTAGCGTGTGCAGAATACCATACTGCATTGCTTTAGAATAGGTATTATGTTTTTTTTTTTTAAATAGCAAGTAGAGAATACAAAATGTGTAACTATTTAATCCTATTTGATTTAATCCTAAAGCAGGATGTTGTCTGTGTAGTGTAATCTCCCAACTGTTGATTACTACTTTTCAGTCTTTTTAGTGCGGGCCTTCAGCAGGTGAATATGCCTTGATGATAAGAAAAGAGAATGGCTAGATTAGTTTGAGGTGGCAAAATGATATGGTAACTTAAATAACCACTCTTTACAACCACATTAAGCAGAAAAGCATCTCGGAACACACAATATGTCGAACCTTGAGGCAGATGGATTACAACAGCAGAAGGTCATATCAGGCTCACCGACTGGAAACGGACCAGGCAATATATTTTTTCCCTCTCTCTGCCTGTCTACTTCGTAATAAAATGCTTTGATCTGTACTCAATATAAACTATTCTCCTTGGCCTGCTGGTTGGAGATTTGGACACACCTGTTTATCTGTCTATCTTATGGCTGATGTAGTACTGCAAATAAACCATATCTTCAATAAATGCAACATGTTGCTGATCTTTACTGTTCCCAGAAAACTTCACAACAAGAAACATTTAATCTAATGAATTAATATGTTAAAAATTAAATTATTATAATACATTAAGAACACACCCTGAAAAGACACATGCATGGGAAACAACTTTGCTATATCAACATTCTACAATTTTACTGTAGACACTATTCCTCTGTGTTATGCTTCTGGATTTTGAATATGTTAATTATTTTTACTCTTTACAGAGAATAAGCAGAGAGCAGCATGAATGGATGGAAATATAAACAGGTAAAAACTACTCAAGCTGATTAATTTAAATTTGTTACGCCCTCGCCGGCAGATGGCTCTGTGACGCGGATTCTGAGTGCGTGCGTGCACGTGACTGAACTGTTGCGGATGGACATGCGCCTTGGCTTTTGGTTTTGGTCCTCCTTCTGTTTAGACATTGGCTGATGTGCGAGGGTGTGTCTTGATTTAATCCAGGTGTTTATGTTTCAGTTTGATTGTGTTTGTTATTTAAACCCCTCATGTGGCTGCGTACTTCGCGCAGCATTTAGGTTGAATGAGTATTTGAATGGTGAATACGTTACGTGTGCTAAGTGGTCTTGTTTTCATGTCCTGTTTCTGTTCCTTGCCTCGTATCCAGTTTCGTGTTTAAAGCTAGACCATCTGTTCCTGTCTAGACCGCATTACCTGTGTGTATCCTGCTAAGTAAAAATAAAGACTTTGATCTGCACCTGCTTCTGCTCCAATCCCGTGTTGTAACAGAATTCTGCGCCTATCATGCGGAAGCAGCAGGTCAGCATGAGCGCTGCCGAAGCTGCCGAGTTTGAGGTGTGGAGTCGCTCGTTCTGGGAACAGAACAAACAGCTGAACGAGGAACTTGCTCAGCTCCACTGCCTTCTAAAGCCGCTGGTGGAAGCAGTGGGAGGATGAAATAGATCAGATACTCTGCAACGCGGAGGAAGCGCTCCGCCCCCATCCCGTAGCGCCAAACTGTGCCTCACCTTCCGACCCGTTGGGGAACAGTGCTCCAACTTCCTACCCTGCTGAGAACCCAGTCACCCTGCCCAGTCCGAAACCGAAGGCTGGCTTAGAACTTTTTTTTTGGGGGGGGGTAACCGCAACCTCAGAGCTCCAGCTTGAGACCCGCGGGGAGGTCTCAGCTGTGGAGCTCCCACCTGAGGTCAACATGGCGACCTCAGCGCTCCAGCTTGAGACCTGTGGTGAGGTCTCATCTGCTGAAGAAGCTGTTCCACTGCCCTGTTCTGTTGAGGAAGCTGTCTCGCTGCCCTGTTCTGCTGAGGAAGCCGTCCCGCTGCCCTGCCCAGCCGAGGAAGCCGTCCCGCTGGCCTGCCCAGCCGAGGAAGCCGCCCCACTGCCCTGTCCAGCTGAGGAGGCTGTCCTGCTGCCCTGTCCAACCGGGGAAGCTGTCCTGCGTTCCAGCCCCGCTGGGGGAGTCGCCCAGCATTCCAGTCCCACTGGGGACGGCGCCCTGACTTTCAATCATGCTGGGGGTGGTGCTCCGTCTGTCTGCTGCCCAGCAAAGGCCACCTCATTTTCCGATACAGCGAGAGACAGCTCACACAGGGGCCCCGGGCCACCATTGGAGGGGGGTGCTCTTTGGCGCTCCGGGAGGATCGCCTTTGGAGGTGGGTTCTGTTACGCCCTCGCCAGCAGATGGCACTGTGGCGCGGCTTCTGAGTGCACGCGTGCACGTGACTGAACAGTTGCGGATGGACACGCGCCTTGGCTTTTGGTTTTGGTCCTCCTTCCGTTTAGACATTGGCTGATGTGCAAGGGTGTGTCTTGATTTAATCCAGGTGTTTATGTTTCAGTTTGATTGTGTTTGTTATTTAAACCCCTCGTGTGGCTGAGCACTTCGCGCAGTATTTAGGTTGAATGAGTATTTGAATGGTAAATACGTTACGTGTGCTAAGCGGTCTTGTTTTCATGTCCTGTTTCGTGTTTAAAGCTAGACTATCTGTTCCTGTCTAGACCGCTTTACCTGTGTGTATCCTGCTAAGTAAAAATAAAGACTTTGATCTGCACCTGATTCTACTCCAGTCCCGTGTCGTAACAAAATTTATTTTCAATGTACAGCACCATTCATACTTAAGGCTGATCTAACATAATTTAACCAGAGACCAGAGCTAAATTTATTGCTAAAGTATGAAATAAAAAAAAACAATAATAAGATATATATATATATATATATATATATATATATATATATATATATGTATGTCTGATGACACAGCACAGTATATGCTTATTAAAATATGCTTCTCAAAATTAAATAAGGCATTCTGTGCATGAAGCAATAAGTGCTCAAAACTGCACACATTTTCAACTTTCAATCAGACAAATGTGAAATCTATTCTACTGAGGACCTACATTTGCTGAAAAAGCATATTGGAATGCTAATTGCAGTAGTGTTATCCCAACACCAAAAGCCAATGGAGTGCAAAAGGCTGCTGCCATTGTTAATTGCAAAAACAAGTTCAGCAAACCAAAGATGCCATATTTGTTTGTTACCTGCCACCACTTATCACTTCACTTCTCTCTAGTGAACAAAACAAATGACAAATTGTTTTATTTATTGATTAAATGTGTATCTCTCCTAGCTGAGGTATATCAAATCATTCGGGTCTATCAAATCAGGTATATCAAATCTGTCTAGTCTGCTGCTTTCTAAATAAAGCACACAGTATTTGGCAGACATCCCTCAAGGAAAGGAGTTGTTCTGATTGCAGAGTATATAATCCAGGCTATATTGTTTTGCTGAATTTACACAGATTTCCTGCAATTCCACCCCCTTTCACATTCTGCCCACTCTACCTGCCTTTATTTCCTAGGTTCAAAATGAAATACATGAAATCTTGCTACTCATGAATTTCCAACCCTTTGATGTCTTTTGCTTTTGAACAAAATAGGTATATTAAAGATGAAGAGGACAGAGGCATTTTCTCACACTTGGTTCTCTGTGTAACTCTGTGGCTTAAGACTTCTTTCTCCCAAACTCCCTCTCATCATGAGACACACCATGCTCACATCCCTTTCAATATATATGTATATATGTATGTATGTATCAGTGCAGGCTGTTTCAATTTGGTAGCGGTTTTCACACGGACAGACTTAGATTTATTTGGAGAGGTTTGTATCAATATATTTTTACATAAAGCCATTATTGTATACTAGAAAAAGCAAACTTTTGCGATAACAGTCCGGCTTACTGGTTTGTAATGCCCACTGGATCGTAAGTTTTTTGGATGTTTTAAACGTCTTCTTTGATAAAAATCTGACGTTTTCATCTTGAATATATGATTATTTGAGTCATTTACTTCAAATTCTATATATAAACACCATTTTAGTAGCTCTAGCAATACATTTCTGAACACCTTATTGTGTATAATTAAAGGAGATACTAAGTTGATATATTTGTTTATAATGAGGTATATTTGACAATTTCAAAGGGGAAAATAACCCTGAAACTATTCACACATTTATAAAACTAACACAGCGTTTTTGTAAAAATCTTTTGGGTTGAAAAATGTCGGGGTTACGCATGTAACCCTGTTCCATGAGAAGGGAACGAGACTTTGCATTTAGGATAACAGTATGGGAACGCCTTGTGCGCGTGACCGGTATCTGAATCTTATAGGCCTGCCATGATCAGGTGATGTGGCAATTAAGTGGGTCGCATGATATATATATGGCACCTGTGAACCATGCCGCCAGCCTCTATTATCTGAGGCGAAGACGCAATTCACAGGCCTGCCCTAGTATGACAGTGCTATGCAACGTCTCGTTCCCTTCTCAGGGAACAGGGTTACATGCGTTACCCCGACGTTCCCTTTCAAAGGGAACTTCGACGTTGCATTTAGCATAACAGTATGGGAACGGGAATACCCACTCCGTCATACCGAGGGTACGGCCTGTTCAAAAATACCCAAGCCCGAGGGTCACTGCAAGACACTCGGGCCCGGGGTGGAATGAATATCCAGGCTGTAATAACGAATGACTGTGTGTGGCGTAGACCACCCTGCAGCCGCACACACATCCTGTAAGGATACCCCTTTGGACAAAGCCTTTGAGGAGGCGACCGCCCTAGTGGAATGAGCTCTTATGCCCAGAGGAGTGGCGAGACCACGTGTCATAAGCCCTAGAGATTGCTTCCACTATCCAAGTAGAGATGCGCTGCTTTGACACAGCATCACTTTTCCTGTCGCTGCCAAAGCAGACCAGTAGCTGCTCCGACTTCTCCGACACTGGCCGGAGCGGTGGACATAAGTACAGAGAGCCCTTACTGGACACAGCAGGTGCATCCTCTCTTGTTCCGGTGTGAGGAACAGAGGAGGGCAGAAAGCCTGCAACACCACAGGGTGGGCAGCCGATGTAGGCACTTTAGGAATATAATCCAGCCTAGGATACAGGAAGGCCTTGGCTAATCCAGGGGTAGTCAAGGCAGGAAAGGGCAACAGAGAGAGCTTGTAGACCTCCCACTCGCTTGAGAGATGTCAGGGCCAGTAAAAGAGCTAACTTTAGAGTCAGAAGCTTCTCAGAGACTGACTCTAAGGGCTCAAATGGGGCCCCTGACAGACCTTCCAAGACCACAGCAAGGTCCCAGGAAGGTATGCATGGCCTGCAGATGGGCCTCAGCCGTCTGACACCATGCATGAACCTCCAAGTTAGAGGATGTTGCCCCACAGAGGCTCCATCAACAGGGGCATGGCTGGCCGAAACGGCGGCCACGTAACCCTGATTGTAGAAGGAGCCACCCTGCTGAGAAACGTTCTTGTAAGAACTCCAGGACTGTAGCTATTGCGCAGTTCGCTGGGTCTAGCTGACATTCCTCACACCACAAGACAAAAAGCCGCCACTTGAGTGCATACGATTTCCTTGTGGATGGTGCTCTAGCATTTAACATGGTTTCTACAATCTCAGTTGTGAGATCAGAATCTATGAGCTGGTGCCCCTCAGGGGCCAGACCCACAGTTTCCATAGTTCTGGCCGAGGGTGATAAATCAGCCCTCCGGCTTTTTGAGACAGTAGATCCACTCTAGGGGCTCGAATGGGGCACCCGACAGACCTTCCAGGACCACAGACGGTCCCAGGAAGGTATGCGCAGCCTGCAGATGGGCCTCAGCCATCTGACACCACGCATGAACCTCAAAGTTAGAGGATGTTGCCCCACAGAGGCTCCCTCAACAGGGGCATGGCTGGCCGAAATGGCGGCCACGTAACCCTGATTGTAGAAGGAGCCCACCCCGCTGAGAAATGTTCTTGTAGGAGCTCCAGGACTGTAGCTGTTGCGCAGTTTACTGGGTCTACAGTGGATCCCTGCGGACGGGAATCTCCCAAGGAGTGCCATCTCGCAGGGATATTATTCCTCAGAACCATGTTCGAACTGGCCAAAAAGGTGCTACTAGCAGATTGTCTTGGCGAACTCTCGCTAGAGCTTGTGGGAGCATAGCGATGGGGGGAGTAGCGTACAGATGTGACCTCGGCCACATGTGTGGACTCCACCCCAAAGTCTCCCAAGATCCAGCTTTATCTTGCTCAGTGTTGATAGGATTGACACTACGCATGTTGGGGATAGAAACGCCCTCATCGTAGTAGAATCCTATAACCCCTAGAAAAGTTGCCCACTGCACCAGGGAAAGCATACTTTTCTGAGATTCAACCTGAGCCCCAAGCTCTTCATGTGGGCGAGAACAACATCTCGATGTTGAACCGCCAGCTCCCTGGATCATGCTAGAATTAACCAATTGTCCAGGTAGTTTGGTACACAGATGCCCTGGAGTCCCAATGGAGCCAGAGTGACATCCATGCACTTTGTGAAGGTGCAAGGGGATAAAGCTAGCGATATTCCTATGTGGAAATATGCACCTTTTAGATCTATCGCCACAAACCAGTTCTCGAACTGAACCTGCGGCACGATAAGTTTGAGCGTCAGCCTCTGAACCTGTATGTCCTAAGAGTACGGTTTAGATGGCGCAGATCTAAAATTGGCCGCATACTCCCACTTTTTTGCGGAACAGGAAATAATGGCTGTAAACCTCCCTCCCTTTGGGAACGGGGTACATGTTCTATGGCCCCATTGTCCAAAAGGGAGCTTACTTCCTGCGCTAACATCGGGCTCTGGTCTGTGCTGACTGCTGTGGTGAGCACACCTGTGAACGGGGGGGGTCGAGCTATAACTGGACCCGGTAACCCTTTCTACGGTAGACAGAACCCATGGAGACACATTTGGCAGTAGTTGCACACTGCCCGATGGTCTTTTAGTGACGTTAACTATTCCACATTCTATTGGAGGGGAGCATCAGATTCTCGTTGCCCTGTGACAGCTCGCTGACCAGAGAACACTGAAAACTTGGGGACTGCCTTGGCTAGGGGAGGCCCTACAGTAGCACTGGGGGCTACCTGCCCTAACAACCTCATGTCCCCAGATACATCCCTCCACGGCCCCTCAGGACCGCTCTTCTTTGCCTGCTTGGCCTTTATGACCATTCTCAGATCAGGCCTAGTAGCAGACCGCGACTGTGGCGGCCCGGTTCCCTTGGCTGTCTGCGGGGGTTGGCGGGCTGCCATACTCGTTTTCTGGGTCTCCCTCACACTAGTGCTGGCCTAGGCTCCACTCGTGGATGCCCGGGTGAGCTCGAGACAACAGGGATGGAACTGGCTTTTTTTTTTTGAATGCCATATGTCGAGCTCACTCAGCAGTTCTGCTTGGTAGGCCTGCAACCCTGTCATTGTCTGCAGTGACCCACAAGCAAGACTACTACTGCATAGGCTTACCCACCAATACCACGGTGGCCTTACATGGCTTGGATGTAATCCGGCCCCCGTAATTATCTGCCGTCGGTGGAGAGAGGTAGCTCGCAAGTGCCTCCTCCACCTTGAGCATAGCTAAATAGCCATGCCGTTCATTCCCACAATGGCCGAATAATCCAACATTGTGAGGTTATGAATATGGCTTATGCGTGGTTTTCCCCCAGAAGCCTGAGATTTTATCATAAACTTTTGGAAGACAGGGGAGTTTCTGCAGTGTGAGGGATTTACTTTCACTGGGTAATCACTTCAAGCAGCTCTTTATATGCTGCTCTCGGTTTTTAACACACCCTTCTAACTCCTCGGAGTCAGAGAGGAATTATTACCCTTTTGGCTTTCCATAGCGGAAGGAGGAGTCGCGACGAGAGCTCCCAAATCCAGCGGAGAGCCGAACCTGGAAGACAGAGCAAGAGATAGAGCAGCGCTCGTCTCCGACTCCTCTTCCGGATCTATAAGAGATCCCCCGAACCTGAGACGGCTGGCTGCTTCGGCAGCGGCCGGCCCAGATCCACGAGGCTCTGAAACCCGACTCGCTTCGGCTTCCGTTTTTTTCGAGAAGAGCGCGAGTTGCGAGCCGAGCTGCTTAATGTAGGCGTTACCATGCGCAGCCTCTCGAGGCTGTCATAGCATACTACACCGCTAACACTTCACCCAGAAAGTGTGCACTTTTCCTCGTGATGAAACGGGAGCAAGCCGTAACACACTTCTTGAATTCTTTCTCGCTTATTACTTATCTCTCCTTTCCTCTAAAAAAAAGAGATAGAAAAGTTCTGAGATTTTGAGAAAATATCGAGTAGAAATGAAGCGTTTTTGTCACACAAACAACAGACATGCAGTCTCGCTGAAGATAATAAGGCTGGCGGCGTGGTTCACAGATGCCATATATATATATATCATGCGACGCGCTTAATTGCCACGTCACCTGATCATGGCAGGCCTATAAGTAGAGGCATGATTTTACACAAGCTTCAGATACCGGTCACGCGCACAAGGCGTTCCCATACTGTTATGCTAAATGCAACGTCGAAGTTCCCTTTGAAAGGGAACAACCCATTTTCTGGGTTACAATTAACAACCCATCTTGATGGGTTAGTTTAGCCCAAAATGTGTTCTGTCCTATATTTACACGACCATTGGGCTAAAAATAACCCAATTTGGGTTGTTTTTAACTCAGTGTTTTTTAGAGTGTACTAAGAATAGGACGTCCGTGTAAAATTGATTTTCTTGTGTCTGATGAAAAACTTTAATTGATTAAAGTGTGTAGTTTTTTTTGTTTGTTTGTTTGTTTGTTTGTTTGTTTTTTCTTTTAACAATCTGCATGTTATTATTTCTAAGGGATCGTGGCCTTACACCTTAATGGATTAGTGTTCCCCCAGCCAGAAAATCTGTTCCATTTCTATTTTATTTTCAGAAAGTCTATATTTGAATATGGTCATAATTTTCAACAAGAACACATAAGTTGTTGACCAAGACTGGGTGCAGATTTAAAGCAGAGAATGAATTTGTTGCCTTTAGAGTAATTCATTAAAGTGTCAGTTTAACTTTAAAATGGAAATCCACCCTTTTTTGTTTTGTTTTATTTACAGCATAATTTGTACATGCAGCGTGTTTTTCAGAAAGTGGTCTATCCTGAAACATATATCTTTCACATTTCTTTACAGTATTTGGGATAGGCAACTGTGGTCAAGTGGATATGTATTTGCAATAGTTTTTGTTGCTCAAATTATCACTGGCTCTACATCTGTCATCTGAGTTTATATACAGTAATGTGAAAAATAAGTACATCCTATGGAAATTGTTGGCTTTTTGTTTTACATATGTGGTCCCGCAAACATTTGATCATCTTTGAAACAGTGCCTATTATTAAAGTTGATATACTTGAACAAAACCCCAAGGAAAAATAGATTTTTTGAATAGAATACTTGTAGACATTTTGCATATTGTCTACCGGACTCTGACATTGACTTGTTGGAATTTTTGACCACTCTTCCATGCAATATTTTTGCAAGATATTTGAGGATTTTCTTGCATGTACTGCCCATCTCAAATCCCCCCACAACATTTAAATGGGATTTAAATCCAGGTTTTGACTAGGCCATTCCATAACCCTCCATTTCTTCTTTTTGAGCCATTCCTTGGTGGATTTGCTAGTGTGCTTAGGATCATTATTTTTCATCACGCACTCTTTGGCATGATGCAGAATTCATAGTTGAGTCAATGAATGCAAGCTGTCCAGTCCTTGAGGCAGCAAAGTAACCCCAAACCATAACATTTCCACCACCGTGCTTCACAATTAGTATGAGGTACTTACATGTTTGCTGTTATTGTGGCCAATAACACATGTTGCTGTTATTGTTGCTCTTGGGTTCAATTTGCTGGGATGGCCAGTTCTGGATGAAGTGGCTGTTGTTTGAAATCTGCACCATTTGTAGATTATTTTCCTTACAGTGGAAGTTCTTTTTAAATCTCTTGCCAGACTCATAGGCATCCACAACATTTTTTTTTTTTTTCTGAAGGCCTTACAGTACTTTTTTGATCTTGGCATGATGACACCACACACCTCAATAACAACGAAAATACCAGACACTAGATGTGAGAGGGGTATAAATAAGACAGGTTCCCCCTGCACTCCCTAAGCAAGTTCTAATCATTGGTACCCAATCTTGAATGCCTAATTCTAATTTTATGGATTTGAAGGTGTGATAAATGTAGGGGTATACTTACTTTTTCCATGTGATTGATCTGTTTTTACTTAATTTAAAATGTGAAAATGTAAATTTTACTGTATGTCATTTAACAGTTTATCACCTTTATTTATAGGCACAGTTTTAAAGAGGATCAAATGTTTGCTTGTCCAAATATGTCAAAAAGGCCAACAATTTCCATGGGGTGTACTTATTTTTTTCACATGGCTGTATGCATGGGAAACAACTGTACTGTGTCAACGTGCTACAGTTTTACTGTAGACATTTATTCCTCTGTGTTATTTTTCTGGATTTTGAATATGTTTAATTATAGTTTACACTTTACATAGAAGAAGTAGACATGGACTGGAATATAAGGTGGCGGGGAAACTACTCAAGCCGATTAATTAAAATTTATTTTCAATGTACAGTACCATTCATACTTAAGGCTGATCTAACCTAATTTAACCAGATACCAGAGCTAAATTTATATCTGAAGTATGAAAAAAACATTTTGTGTGTGTGTGTGTGTTTTTGTTTACTTAACCAAATTATGCTAAAGTTTTGAGGGGGGAAATGGTGGGATTCCTTTCAAAGAAAATAAAATTATGATTGAACCACAGAAACAGCTTATGGTCTTTTAATATTTTACTATTTTCTGGTACTTTGGATACAGACATGGGTGACATTTTTGTGACAAGCACTTTTCACAAAATAAGCAGTACACAGAAAAAAATAGAAATATATAAAAAATAAAATATAATGATAATAATAGTAAAATTAGACATCAGCAAGCAAATGCTAGTTTAAAAAAGTATGGCTTGAGTTGACCTTTAAATATGTCAAAGGTCTGAGTTTCCATAAGTTCGAGAGAAAGAGAGTTCCAAAGGGTAGGAGCATAGACAGAAAAAGCCCTGTCACCCATAGATCTTAAGCAGGTTTGTGGAACAGTAAACAAATTAGACTGTGAGGAGTGCAGTTTGGGGTGTAAGGGATTAACAAATTAAATAAGTACTGAGGAACCAAGCCATGTAATGCTTTGTATGTCAGCGTCATAATCTTAAAATTGACACAGAACCTGACCGGGAGCCAGTGCAAGGACTCCAAAACAGGAGTAATATGATTGCATGTCCTGGTCCCAGTCAGGATCCAGGCGGCACAGTTTTATACATATTGGAGCTTATTGAGTGTGGATTTAGAAACTCCAGCTAAAAGGGTGTTACAGTAATCTATTCAAGTGACAACAAATGAGTTTATCAGCTTTTCAGCTGCAGAGAAGTTTAGCATAGGGTGCAGTCTTGCTATATTTCTGAAGTGAAAAAAAGGAAATGTTAACAGTGCTCTGTACAAAAGAATCAAATGTAAGACGGGTATTAAAAATTACTCTAAAGTTCCTCATTTTACTTCTCTAGAAGTTCTACTTCTCTACAGTCTCTAGAACAGAGCCATCAACAAGATTTTTACTAGATATTACATATGCTATTATTATGATGATGATGATGATGATGATAATAATAATAATAATAATAATAATAATAATAATAATAATAATAATAATGATGATAATAATAATAATAATAATAATAATAATAATCATTATTATTATTATTATTATTATTATTATTATTATTATTACATGAATACTGTAGATGTAGATGCATCTCTATGAACAGTGTTTTAAAAAAACAAAATGTAAAAGAGACTCTGTGCCCTATGCAGTATAATGGTACTGCTCCATTTGTCAGCGCTCCATAATTCAAGGCCTTTTTATGAATACAGAAAAGAACTCATAATAACAGCACTTCCCAATGAAGCTATGTCTGTCTGAAACTGTCTGTTCTAAAATGACCATTGTGTATAGAATTTACTATTCAGCCTTCAAGGTAAAAACAACATGCACTGGGGGAGCTGAGTGGTAAATGCCTTGACCTTAAAGTAAATAATGCATTCAAATGGCAGTGTCCGAGTAAAATAACAGTTGATGAGTATAACATTATCTTCTCTCAGCCCTACTGACACTAACTAAAATTCAAAGTAGGTATGCTATGCCAGCACTAAAACTTCAAACTTTCCTTCTATACAGTTAAACTCTTAAGTCTGCTATCCACTAGCATTTCTTTTTACATTTGGCTAAAGAGCAGCACTAAGCATTTCCTATATTAATCACTTACAGTGACCCACTGGGTTTCATTTCATCGACACCTCCACTTGTTTTCAGCAGTGAAGCAGTTAGTCCATTAATTGATCACCGCAGGCAGTATAGAGAGAGATGAGCTGGCTATCCTTATTCTGGATTAAGTCCAACCATGACAGCTGCAATGACTTTGAACCATACTCCATGTCATTTATATTGGAAGATAAATCTATTGAAAGATGTGTAATTCTTATGACAATTACTGAATGTGTTGATGCTGCCCTCTTACACTTTTTTGTGTATGTGCTGACAAAGAGATAATGCTCACAATTCTTTTACAATGTATCTAATCTATGCAACTGTAATAACTCCAACTGGCAGTGGAGCCTGTGTGCATGTGTATAGGCCAACTTATCACTAGTACTATGCATTTTAGTCTATGTCAATGCTTTTATTAGCATAAATATTAGTCTTGAGAGATCATTGCATATCAACATATTATTCTGCCATGTAATACTGCAAGCCCTATGCATGACTTGTGTGAGATTAATAATGTTATGAACATACATGTTGTATTTTTGAATGTTTTAATGTGTTTCTTTCGGGGGGTGGGGTGGGGGGGGGGTCTTTGATTATTTAATTTTCAAAACTGGACAATTGTATGTATTTCTCTCACTGAACTGACCATTACATTTAAGATTATAAACTACTGATTTTTCATTTGTTTGATATATTTCTTTCTAATTTTGTTATTGCTTGTCATGCTTGAAATTTATTTTACAAAATTACAATTTTAAAATTTAAATTACACATAAGAAAATGTCATGTGTTTAGCTGACTTTTATCATGAATTATTGAGCTCTGTATGGCAGAAAAGTAACTTACTGATAACATGGTAAAGATTTACATGACAAACAAAGTCACAAGCCATTGTTGTACAGCACATATGTTTGGATGTTCAGATAGAAAAAAACATCTTATTTTTAATAATACAAAACCATTACAGTTTTTTACAATTGCTATGACAATTTTTTCAATACTTTTAACAAGTTTTCTGAACTCTTAACACACCAACTCACCTACAACACACAACTGGCAAAATGGCTAATTTCATGCTCAAAATCACACATTGTAAACTAAACTCCAACACAAATTTTCAAAATACAATAACACTTACACAATAAACTATGTCTACCAAAACACTAACACATGTTCTCTTCCAACAGGAACATTTAGTCAATCATAACACAATGTCATAAAAACACTAACATCAGATGGAATTACAGAAACTGCATTATTTTATATGTGTCAGGTCTGCCCTTATACAATAGACAGTATATTGTATTGATCATAGATTGTGCTTTGCACTGTAGTTCCTTTAGAAGCCTCTCTACATTTGTGTTTTGTTGGGTTTAGTAAATGCATGCATTTTGTTGCAGAAATTCAATACAAAGAATGAATGACCCATCTCAGAGTAGCTTTATAGAATGTACAGTTTATGAAAAAAAAGAAAACAGAGACTTGCTGCAGTAAAGGCTTTATTTGCAACAGGACATTACTGTAAGATAACAAAAATATGCAATATAGTTGCTGTTTATTGCGTGAAAATACAAAATATACAAACAGAAAAAGCCACAGAAGCATCATCAGAAAAAAAAAAGTCATCTTCTAATCTGCCATACAGTCATTGTACATAAAAACATGGTAAAATTACTGTATTTACATTTGCAGTGAGACTTTGTACTCACTTTGTACTTACTGTACAGCTCGGCTCACTCACACTCATGCCAAACCAGGACGGCCAGGAACCTTGGGGTGATTCTTGATGACGGCTTGACCTTTACAGACCATATCTCAGCAACTGCAAGGTCCTGTAGGTTCATCCTTTACAACATCAAGAAAATCCGACCCTACATCACCAAACAGGCTACACAGATTCTAGTCCAGGCTCTTGTTATCTCTAAACTGGACTACTGCAACTCACTGCTTTCAGGCCTCCCAGCCAGCTCCATCAAACCCCTTGAGATGAATCAGAATGCTGCAGCGCGCCTCGTCTTCAACCAGTCCAAGAGAACCCATGTCACACCCCTCTTCATCTCCCTCCACTGGCTTCCTGTAGCTGCCCGCATCAAGTTCAAGGCCTTGATGCTCACCTACAACACCTTGTCAGGAACAGCACCCTCCTACCTCAACTCTCTCCTGAAGGGAGATCGATTAGCGACCGACGTTTAGCAGTTCCAACTCAGCGTGGCGCAAAGTCCTTTTCCAGAACCTTATCACTAACTGTTCCTCAGTGGTGGAATGCACTTCCAATCTCAATCCGGACTGCAGAATCTCTCATCATCTTCAAAAAACAGCTAAAGACCCACCTCTTCCATGAACACCTAACCAACTCATAAAAAAAAAAAAAAAAAAAAAAAAAAAAAGGACTTACACCTCTACTCTGCACTTTGCTTCTTCTGGAATTCAATTAATAGATCTTGTATGGTAGCACTAATTGTATTGTTCTCTGCTTGATATATCGCTTTGCTTGTATCTTTCTCATTTGTAAGTCGCTTTGGATAAAAGCGTCTGCTAAGTGAATAAATGTAAATGTAAATGAGGAGACCTTATACAATATCCTACCTGTTGGTTTCTTGAAAAATCTGCTACTGTGTCCTGGCTGAGATTTGCTTGTACTCATTCACAAGTCTCACTGTATGATAGCCCATGGTTTATGACATGGTCTATGATAGTAGCTCTTATTTCATCAGGTACCCTAGCTCTGGCCCTTATCAGAGTGCCACCATGCATTCTAACTCCTCTCTCTATATTGTTCTTGTCCCGGCATTCCTCATCCTTGCAATTGTCCCACTCATCTCCCTTCTCCTGATACTCGTCTTTCTCTCCCTCATGTAGGCATTTTTCTTACTTTCTTTTTGTTGCTCTATATTGTTCCTTTTCCACACAAGATCAGCCCAAAGAGGTCCTCTTATACTGTATACCATATGGTCATGCGATTGAAAGAACCTAAACACCTAAGTCTGTTTCCTAGATGGGAATCAGCTGTGATTGATCTATTTGCATAACATCAATCAGCTGTTTCTCAGTAGCAATGGAATAAAATACAGAGGATATATATGTCTTTCAATTCACAATATGAACAGCTGTTCACTTTTACTTTAGCCTATAAGTTAGGTTTAGAACATGACATTATCTGTTCTGACATACAGTGTGAAAGCATTTGTAAATTTGGCAGTAAAAATTCATTGTTTTGGTCTTGGTTGAGCTTGTGTGTAAAAGAAGTTCAAGCATTTTAAATTTGTGTTAACTATATGCATTTTGTGTCAAAGCAAGAAGAAATGTTTTAATTGTATAGCCTACACAGATGGGTGTTGTGCTAACTGTGTTAAGAGTTTAGGAAAATTGTTAATAGTATTGAAGAAATTGTCATAGCAATCATAAAAAACTTAAATTTAACTAGCTAGATTATCCAGTTTACATAAAATTAAGAAATTAAAAAGCCATAGTCAAAAATCTATAAAACTAATAAAATAAGGTAATATAAAACTTTATAAGATAAATCACAACTTAAAAATACACCTCAATTGAATTTCAATTAAATTTTATTTGTATAGTGCTTTTTACAATGGACATTGTCTCAAAGCAGCTTTACAGAAATATATAAACACAGGATACAGATTTTAAGTGTGTGGATTAATCCCTATTGAGCATGCCAGTGGTGACAGTGGCAAGGAAAAACTCCCTAAGATGATATGAGGAAAAAACCTTGACAGGAACCAGACTCAGAAGGGAACCCATCCTCATCTGGGTAACAACGGATAGTGTGAAAGTAAAAGAAAGTTCATTATGGTTTTTACATGAAGTCTTTGTTGAACTAGTCCACTGTTCACCAAAGCAGACCTGAGTGCAAAACTGCATGTGGTAATTGCAGTTTCAAGGCCATAGCAGAACCGTAGTCCCAGCAACCACAGTGAGATTGTCCATGTGGAATTGAGGTCCAAAACTATTTCATGGTACTTCAAGTGGTACCATCCTAAGCAATCTCCAGGCTGTAGCCTCCAGTTGATGAGAGCTCCATCCAGAGGTAGGGCATCTGAATGGTTCAGGCAGGTCCAGAGTGCAGAAAACGTCAGGATCATTGGCATCTCCATAAAATCATCTGTGGCTAGACAGAAGGAGATATGGAGTGGGAGGTAACGAGAGGGAGAGATTGTTAGGTAAGATCGTGTACTTTGCATAAAAGAAAGTCTAATCATGGTAAGCTTGAGTAAACAAATACGTTTTCAGCCTAGACTAGTCCCGAACACTAATTGGAGGGCTCTCCCATAACTGTCGGGCTTTGTAAGAGAAAGCTCTTCCCCCTGCTGTAGCCTTCACTATTCGAGGTACCAACAAATAGCCTGCACCTTTTGATCTAAGTAGGCGTGGCGGATCATAGAAGACCAAAAATGTTCACTCAGGTACTGTGGCACGAGACCATTTAGTGCTTTATAGGTTAATAGTAATATTTTATAATCAATGCGAAATTTCACTGTGAGCCAATGCAGTGTGGATAAGATAGGGGTGATGTGGTCACATTTTCTTTTTCAAGTAAGGACTCTTGCAGCTGCATTCTGAACTAACTGGAGCTTGTTTATGCTCCTACTGGAACATCCAGACAGTAAGGCATTACAATAATCTAAAGCATGAACTAATATTTCTGCATCATGTACATTTACATTTATACATTTATTCACTTAGCAGACGCTTTTATCCAAAGAGACTTACAAATGAGAAAAATACAAGCAAAGCAATATTTCAAGCAGAGAACAATACAAGTAGTGCTACCATACAAGATCCATTAATTGAGTTCCAGAAGAAGCAAAGTGCACAGAGTAGAGGTGTAAGTGCAATTTTTTTTTTTATGCGTTGGTTAGGTGTTCACAGAAGAGGTGGGTCTTTAGCTGTTTTTTGAAGATGGTGAGAGATTCTGCGGTCCGGATTGAGGTTGGAAGTTCATTCCACCACTGAGGAACAGTTAGTGTGAAGGTTCTGGAAAAGGACCTTGCGCCACGCTGAGTGGAAACTACTAAACGTCGGTCGCTAATCGATCGCAGATTGCGTGAGTTAACATAAGCCTTCAGGAGAGAGTTGAGGTAGGAGGGTGCTGTACCAGACAAGGTCTTGTAAGTGAGCATCAAGGCCTTGAATTTGATGCGGGCAGCTACAGGAAGCCAGTGGAGGGAGATGAAGAGGGGTGTGACATGGGTTCTCTTGGGCTGGTTGAAGACAAGGCACGCTGCAGCATTCTGAATCATCTGAAGGGGTTTGATGGAGCTGGCCGAATGTAGTGACGTTATATTTCTTATCTTGGCAATATTTCTGAGATGAAAGAAAGCTGTCCTAGTAATACTATCTACATGAGCATCAAATATAAGACTGGAGTCAATAATCACACCAAGGTCTTTTACTGCTGCACATGATGAAACAGAAAGACCATCCAGAGTAACTATGTAATCAGAAAGCTTACTTCAACCTACACGTGGTCCTAGTTCAAGTACTTCTAGCTGATGTGAATGTACATAAGACACAGTAGCGTGGTGTAGCGAGCTTAGACAATGATGAGCTGAGCACAGACACACAGAAGGCCGTTTAATTGTCTAACGTGGAGAGTTTTCTTCAATACTGTGAGCATGTGGGTGGAAAAGAGGTGCAGTGGGGTGAAGTGCTCAGGGGTTGGTGTCGTCCTCGGGGCTACAGAGGGTGTGCTGGGGTCTTCTAGTGCGCCTGAGATCCCGTTCGGCGGTCAGGGAGCTCTGTGGATGCAACCAGGGAACGAAGTCTTCAATCATATCTGAATCCTCTGGAAGTAACACAAAACATAACTTTAGTCACGTTTCAGGAACTCCCTTTGCTAGAGGAGGTTGGCCCTTTTATACGCTCCCCGCCAACTGCTAGACGGTGGAGAGCGTGTGTGCTGATAATTAGCCGCCAGTCATGTGTGTGTCTGCGGCCCCACCTCACAGCCACGCGCTCTCCGGCTGTCCAAAACATCGGTTGTGCTGATGCGGAGGTGACCTTTCAGCACCCTAGCGGCAGTCGTAAGAGGAGTGTTCTTTCTCTTTTGTGCACCGGCCGCCGGCCTGTCGTCACAGTGACAAGGTGCATATATTATGATCAATATGCAATTTAAACGAGATGAGATAATGATCTGAGATAGCTTCAGACTGTGGAAATGTGATTACATTTTCTATATTTAATCCATATTTTAGTATAAGGTCAAGAGTGTGACCACCATTATGAGTGGGTCCTATTACATTCTGATTGACCCATACTGAATCTAGAATAGACACAACTGCTGTTCTCAGAGGGAATTCCAGGTTATCAAAATTAATAAAGTTTCTCTAGACAAAACAATTAATGCTTTGTCTAGAGAAACAACCAGGTTCGAGATCAAATTTTCAAATTCACCAAGGAATTCAGAATATGGCCCTGGGTGTCTGTAAATAATAATTACATTTTTGTTTAGCTCGGGGAACAGACACAGTCTTGATATTGTGGAACATAGGTGACGACTCAGTGCAGCAAGCAGACATTCAGCCTGCTTGTCTGCTCCCTGGCCTTGGCTCTGGATTGTCAATGATTAACTAAGACTGTTCTGAGACTATGTGCTATGCTACAAGAAATGACAGCACCACCTTCCCGAGTGGGATTGATACCATCACACCCTAACAGACCAGCCTTGCCCTCAAAACTAGTACAATTATCTATAAAGCCCACATTGTTTTTGGAACACCACCTGTGAACGCCTGATTATCACATCCATATATGTTTCTTCCCCAAACTGCTGACACAAATTGAAAGCACAGAATTGTCTAGAATGTCTTTGTATGCAGTACAGTTAAGCTTTCCCTTCACTAGAACTAAGGGGCCCAAATCTGTTCTAGCATGACAATGCCCCTATGAACAAAGTGAGGTCCATAAAGACATGGTTTGCCAAGGTTGGTGTGTAAGAAACTGAGTGGCCTGCACAGAGCCCTGAGCTCAACCCCACTGAACATCTTTGGGATAAACTGGAATGCCAACTACATACTAAGCCTCCTTGCCCAACATCAGCACCTAAACTCACTAATGCTCATGTGATTGAATGGGCAAATCCCCACAGACACATCCCCAAATCTAGTGGAAAGCCTTCCCAGAAGAGTAGAGATTATTAGAACAGCAAAGGGGAATAAATCTGGAACAGGATGTTCAACAAGCACAAAATGGTGTGACTGGTCAAGTGTCCACAAACCTTAGTATATGTACAAAGTTAAAACTGAGTCAATAAAATGTAAATAATAAAATGCACATATAGTTGTGCTTATATTAAAATGTCAAAGAAAATACGTTTTCCAAAGGAAATACATCCTTTGCTCCACCTTTTCACAAATTATATCTGTTAGCCTTAAAATTGTTTTTACTGTCCAGAATGATGCCCATGTATTGGTAACCACCATGTCAGTGTCCATAATTACAGTACGAGTGTGCACAAAAGAAGACCTGAATACAACCTTTCTATTTGAATTTACTTTATTAAATCATATCTCAAAGTTAACATCATGAACCATACATAGGGAAATGTACTATGAAATGTAACTATTGTGATACTATTTGATAGTAAACTATTAAAATCACATCTAGCTACTTTTACATTTATGGCTAATTTTGCTTATTTATTTGTTTTATTTTATGTACTTCTTTTTCCTTCCTGTGAAACTGCTTTGTTTATTTGCTGAGTGTGAGTCATGCAGCAGAGTAGCTTCCTGTGAGATCAAACTGAATTACATGAAAGACTGTGATTAATGAGAATTCACCAACACAATACCTTTACAGTGGCAGTGGTATCTTTGTGTGAAGACAGTGCAACACTGACCAAAAGTGCTGCTGGCTTCAAAACCATGTCTGAAGCACTGCCTTGGCAACAAGACAATGCAAGATATTGGGGCTTTATAGTACGACGAGTGAGCTTTAAATGGCATTTGGAGGTAATTGGGTGGTAATGGGTGGTCAGAGAGTGAAGTGGACAGGGATCTCACAGAATCACAGTGGTGAGTTGGGATTTGATCCATCTGCCCAAAGTATTGATTGGTTTTGCTGAACATAACTAAGGCTATTGTCGTATACAGTCTAATTGTTTTGGCCCTCTGGTTTTTTTTTCTTCTTCAAATCTACTGTACACAGAATTTGATATTCTCAGTCCTAACAGGATCATTGCAATCTGAAACGTTTGATCAAAAAATCTTTTCCAAGAATGACTAAAATAAGACTTGTTAAAGGAGAAATTATCTGCACTTAGTGTCTCAGGACTGATGGATTTTTTAAGATTACTTATTAAAAGCTTACTTGCACAAATCCAATGACTTCACAGTCCGTGATAAAAATTCATGAGCTGTTGATTTTCCAAGAAAATCTTTTTAAAAAGAGTATCCAGTATAGGTGTAAGTTTATACAGGTATAAGTTATCTCAGACCATTATCGGTCAGCTACTGCACCGAGCTTCATCAATAACCTCCGAGAGACACCAGTTAGATTTGGATCACCGTCTGATCCGAGGGAACTCGATTGGGCGACTGAATGCTTAGAGTCAACACTCCACTAGATAGGGTGGCTCCACTCAAAAGAAAAATATTTAGAGAGAAAAAGCTAGCACCCTGGTATAACGATCAAACGCGTACCTTAAAACAGGCTACTCGACAATTAGAACTTAAATGGCACCAAACCAAATTGGTAATATTTCAAACAGCATGGAAGGAGAGCCACCTGAACTATAGAAAATCTCTTAGTGCTACTAGAAAAGTCTCTCTCCACTGTAATAGAAGAAAACAAAAACAATTCTAGATTTCTATTCAACAAAATAGCAAAATTAATAACTAGGAATAAAACCACCACAAAAACAGGCACACAATCATTATATAGCAGAGAAAATTTCATTAATTTTTTCATTGGTAAACTTGCAAATATTAGATGTGAAATTCAGGCTATTAAATTAAAACCATTTTATAACTAACCCTGTAGATGATAATATAGCAATATCAGATCAATGTTTAGAATGTTTTACTCCCCTTAGAGAGACCAAACTAGCTTCATTAATCTCTTCAGCAAAATCATCAACTTGTATACTAGATCCCTTACCTAAATATTTCTTTAAAAGATTTTTCCTGGAGTAATTAAACCCATTCTAAATATAATCAATTCTTCCCTTAGCACTGGCTATGTACCAAAATCATTTAAACTAGCGGTTATCAAACCCCTGATTAAAAAACCTGACCGTGACCCCTGTCAACTTTCCAGCTATAGGCCATCAAATCTCCCCTTTGTCTACAAGATCTTAGAAAAGGTTGTAGTGTAATAAGTTAAATAGTCAAATGTTTAAAAAAAAAAAAGAAAGAAAGAAAGAAAAAAAAGAGTTAAAAGAGTGTTTATTTTTCGCTGTTGTTCCATTTTAATGTGTTAATACATTGATGATTCAAGTGAGTATAACGCTGATCAGTCATCTATTAGGATGGTCTGAATCCTGCACTCTGGGATCGATTGCTTTAGTCTCCGTCCATATACCTGGAGGAAAAGCAGTAATTTTCCATTTGAGTAAAGCTCTCGTGGAAGTAACACCGACCGTCATGCTTGTGACTTATTTCTCCTCTATATAGGTATGTTGTGCATGTATAACTCGCCTGTTTTTATCCATGTGAAGTTGCTGACGTTTTGAGACGTACTTATGTTTTGTTTCTGATAGTTTTTGAGTAGATATAAGTAAGTTTTGTCGTGCGCGCACAGGCAGGTCCTCGCCTTGTACTGAAAACCAGAAAAACGCTTGTGTTGAGCCGAAATTTGAACATGTGGATATGAAAGGCGTATTTTTATGTGTACTTTTACTTAATATCTTAATATGCTTTCGGTTTACTGTTTTGTACAAATGTTTATGAGTATATTGTTGTATTTTTGACAATTGATTTGAGTAAAGCTCTCATGAAAGTAACACTGACCGTCATGCTTGTGACTTATTTCTTCTCTATACAGATAGGGGGACAACAGTAGCACAGCAGCTATGCTCATACATACATAGGAACAACATTCATGAAATGTATCAGTCAGGATTGAGGCCTCATCATAGCACAGAGACAGGGGTGGTTAAAATGGTAAATGACTCACTACTGGCCTCTGATTAGGGTTGTGTCTCATCCTTTGATAGCAGTGATCATACTCTCCTTGGTACACTAGAAAATGTTGTTGGCATTAAGGGAACGATCCTCTACTGGCTCAGGTCTTATTTGATTGATCGCTATCAGTTCGTAGATGTAAATGGTGACTTCTCTATGCATACTGAGGTACAGTTTGGTGTTCTGCAAGGTTCTGTTTTAGGCCCACTGCTTTTTTCTTTATATATGCTACCTCTGGGTCAAATTATTCGTAAACATGGAATTAACTTCCATGGTTATGCTAATGACACACAGTTGTATGTTTCAGCAAAGCCAGATGACAGACACCAGCTTAATAAAGTTGAGGAATGTGTAAAGGACATTAGACACTGGATGCTTATTAACTTCCTCTTACTTATTTCTGGCAAGACAGAAGTACTTGTACTAGGACCACATGCAGCTACAAGTAAGCTTTCTGATTACAAAGTAACTCTGGATGACCTTTCTGTTTCATCACGTGCAACCATAAAAGACCTTGGGGTGATTAATGACTCCAGGCTTTCATTTGACACTCATGTAGATAATATTACTAGGATAGCCTTCTTTCACCTCAGAAATATTGATAAGATAAGAAATATGTCACTACACGATGCAGAAAAATTAATTCATGCTTTCATCAACTCTAGGTTGGATTATTGTAAAGCTTTACTGTCTGGATGTTCTAGTAGATGCAGAAAAAAGCTCCAGTTAGTCCAGAATACAGCTGAGTCCTTACTAGAACCAGAAGATATGACCACATGATCCCTATCTTATCCACACTGCATTTGCTCCCAGAACAATTTCGCATTGATTATAAAATACCACTATTGACCTATAAAACAACGACTAGTCTCGCCACAGTACCTGAATGAACTTTTGGTCTTTTATGATCCGCAATGCCTACTTTGATCAAGAGGTGCAGGCTATATGTTGGTACCTCAAATAGTCAAGGTTACAGCAGGGGGAAGAGCTTTCTCTTACAAAGCTCCACAGTTATGGAACAGCCTTCCAATTAGTGTTCAGGATTCAGACAGTGTTTCTCAGTGTTTAAGTCTGGGCTGAAAACATATTTGTTTAGTCAAGCTTTTGTGAATATTTTTTTCTTAGGTAAAGGAGCAGATCTAGCAGGCTTATGGGCATAAAGTGTTGTGGTGAACTGGGATGTTTGGATGCTGTTGCTGCTCCACTTTTAATACATTCACCCAGGTTTGTTGATGGTGAATTGGCTGGCCACCTTAAGTCCCAGGGTGCCCTCATGTCTGTTACCTTCTGGCTCTCCCTTTTAGTTATGTTGCCATAACTAGTCTTGCTGGAGTCCATGCATGCACTCACACAAAGTACATTGTTCTTAACCATTATGGTGCAATAAGCATACCTAATAATCATGCTCTCTCTCTCTCTCTTCCCCTCTCTCTTTCCCTCTCTCTTTGTGTCAATCTACACATGATACTCATGATATGCAAGTGATCCTGACCCTTTATGCTCTCCGGACCTGCCTAATCTATCCTAATTACCTACTTCTGGTTGGAGTTCTCATCAATTGGAAGTCACATGCTGCTGCTGAGGTTGGCCCCCACATGGTGCAGCCTAATCATTGAGATTACTGAGGATGGTACTACTTAAAAACCATAAAATGGCTTTGGACCTCAATTCATATGAACAGTTATGCTATGATGGCTAGGACTACAATTGCCACAAACAGTTTTGCACACAAGTCTGCATCACTGAACAGTGGATAAGTTCAATAAAACAGTCTTCATGTAAAAACTGTAATGAATTTTCCTGGTTATACAATTGCACTATTTGACCGTGTAGTATACACAGTTATAGAAGGGATTTACTTATTTATAATCACACTATCCAGTGTCAGCCAGATGAGGATGGGTTCCCTTTTGAGTCTGGTTGCTCTCAAGGTTTCTTCCTCATCTCAGAGTTTTTCTTTGCCACAGTCGCCTCTGGCTTGCTCATTAAAATATATATCCTGAATTTGTATATTTCTGTAAAGCTGCTTTGGGACAATGTCTATTGTTAAAGCACTATACAAATAAAACTGAATTGAATTTAATTAAAATGCAGTTTGACTCCTCTATATCTGACTTTTCTTAATATGTATAACTGCATCTGCATATTTGTGTTTGCTTTATGTCATATTTATTCTTCTGTGACTTTTAGTAGTGTTTTTATATAATATATTTGCTACATGTCATGTTATGAGAATATGAAATGGATGCAAGTGCAGTTAAGAGCTTTATTGAAGAGAGAGAGGCAGAAAAATCCAAAAACATTGCTAAAACAATAGAACCTGTTCAAACCTAAAGGTTACATCCTTTGTGGTAGTGCTATTGCAGCTTCTGCAGATTCTCCAATTTCATTTTCAGTTTTCAAAGAAAGTCAAGTTCGGAGAGGGTTGGTAATGAATGAAACTTGTTTTTCTTCTCTGTGAAAACTTTGATGAAGTGGAAACACTTTTAATGTTTAAGTGTGAAACCTGTGATGTTGCTGCGTTCACTTAAAGGTATTAAAATTAATTGTTCTTCCTCATACTTAAGTTTATTGGAGGACAACAGAAAATTATGACTGTATATACGTATACTTTTTGGTAGTAATTACTGACACAAAGAATTAATTTTAAGCACTTCTACTGTAGAACTACAGTCTAAAATATAATTTCCAACTTCCAGCACTGACTAAAGTGGCCGCCTATTGCAGTTGCTCTCTAGCTTTTCTCTATTTACCTCGCTTTACTCCTCAAAAGGAGTTCTGTGAGTGCAGCATAATATGCTTTAGGGACAAGATGTTGCACAAAAATATTTCTGACTCCAACATGAATATTGACAGATTCCAGATTATTCCAGATACATGAAGAGTGGCAAGAGGAGATTTGGAAGATTGGAACAAGGAGATGGTGACAGAAGACCACTGAAGCCCTGCAGCATTATTTTGATGTCCCAAACTGGCATGTAGTCTGTAGTCCATGCAGTGAGGACATTAATGTTCATTTGAATAGGAAGAAGAGATCATTTCATCAGAGGAACATGGAGGAAGTGGAACAAGTCCAGAAAGAACTGACTGAAAACTGGAAATTATACTACAGAATAATAACAAAGGTGGCGTGTAGAGGGGCATGAAGAACATCACAGGTTATATGCAGATATTATGACATGAGACAGGGTGCAATCTTGAAAATACCAATGAGCAGAACCTGTTCTTTCAATTCAACGTTGAGACCGAAGGAGTGGGCCATTGTCAAAACATGGACCCTTCAGACAACCAGAACACAACAGCATTCCTCAACAGTAACATCTTCCTCTTACTCCACAGAGATGATGTTTGAGGCCAACCTATCCAGTGGACTCTAACAGGACTCAAACAAGTCTTAACTAGCCTGAACATCAGACACATTGCATAACAGGTGAGGATGGAGCTGAACAGGCTCAAATCAGCTAAGACATCAAGGCAAGATGGCGTCAGCCCAAGAGTACACAAAGCATGTGCTACCTAGCTTTGTGGAGTACTTCACTACATATTCAGTCTGAGCCTGAACTCAGAGAGAGTATCTGTGCTGAAATCTTGACTAGTTCCTGCACCTAGCCCTGTACAATTAACAACTACAGACCAGTGACCTCTCACATCATCAAGACCTTGGAGAGACTGGTTGTGTCAGAACAAAAGTGGCAAGAAAAAGTATTTGAACCTTTTGGAATTTCATGGTTTTCTGCATAAATTTGTCATAAAATGTTATCTGATCTTCATCTAACTTAAGGGTATTGACAAATATAATGTGTCTAAAATAATAACAAAAAAAAAATCTGATCTTTCATGTCTTTATTGAGAACAACCAAAAAAAAACCTCAGTGCTTGTGAAAAAAGTATGTGAAACCTTGAGTTAATGACCTCAGAAAAGCTAATTGGAGTCAGGTTTTAGCACACCTGGAGTCTCGTTAAGAAAATGAGTTTGGAGGTGTGGACTACAGCTACTTTGACTGTTAAAAACCCCTCAAACTTTTGGAGTTTGCTCTGCACAAGAAACACACGCTTATGTGAGCAATGCCTCGCCAAAAAGAGCTTTCAGAAGATCTACGATCAATAATTGTTGATTTACAGCTGACAAGGGTTACAAAGTGATTTCAAAGACTTTAGGAACAGTTAGGCAAACATTTTACAAATGGAGACACTTTGGGACTGTTGCTATTCTACCAAGAAGTGGGTGCCCAGTCAAAATGACACCAAAAGCACAACGAAGACTCATCAATGAGGTAAAGAAACAACCCTGAATGACAGCCAAAGATTTGAAGGCATCATTGGAACTGGCTAACATCTCTGTTCATGAGTCTACGATACGTAAAACATTGAACAAGCAGGGTATCTATGGCAGGACACCATGAAAGAAGCCACTGCTTACTAAAAGAACATTTCTGCATGCCTGAAGTTTGCAAAAGAGCACATTGACACTCCACAGTGGTATTGGAAAAATGTTTTGTGGACTGATGAAACTAAGATTGAACTATTTGGGAAAAACCACACAGCACTACATCTAGCATACAAAGGGCATGGCATATCATCATGAAAACATCATCCCAACTGTAAAGTATGGTGGAGGAAACATGATTTGGGCCTGCTTTGCTGCATCAGGGCCTGGCCAGATTGCAATCATTGAGGGGAAGATGAAATCCCAAGTATATCAGACAATTCTTCAGGATAATGTGAGAATGTTTGTATGTCAGCTGAAACTGTGTAGAAGTTGGGTGATGCGACAAGACAACGACCAAAAACACCGGTGCAAGTCCACAACAGAATGGCTTCAGAAAAACAAAATCCGCCTTTTGGAGGCGCCAAGTCAGAGCCCAGACCTCAACCCAGAGAGATGCTATGGAATGACTTGAGAGCCATACACATGAGACATCCAAAGGATATGACAGAGCTAAAGCAGTTCTGCCAGGAAGAATGGGCTAAAATTCCTCCTGAACGATGTGCAGGTCTGATCCACAGCTACAGGAAGTGCCTGGTTGAGGTTATTGCTGCCAAGGGGGGGGTCAACCATTTATTAATTCTAAGGGTTCACTTACTTTTACCACTGCCATTTTGAATGTTGAATGAGTGTGTTCAATAAAGACATGAGGGATCAGAATTTATTTTGTGTTTTTATTTTAGGCACATCATATTTGTCAATACCGTTGACTTGGATGAAGATCAGATCACATTTTTTGACACATTTATGCAGAAAACCATGAAATTCCAAAACTTTTTCTTGCCACTGTGTGATGCCATACTCAACAGTCTGCTTAACAGACAAAGGTAGGAGTGGATGATAACATCATCAGCTTGCTTCCTCAAGCCTGGCTTCACTTGGAAGGGCCCCGAAGGACTTGAGAAATGTTCACTAAAATAAAGTTCTTTGCCTACTGCCACTTGTAAAAGTTCTTTAATGACTATGTGATACTGAGGTCCATAAAGGCAGGACAGAAGGATGCATGCAGGAGTAATGTGGGCAATTTGGTGGACTGGTGTAAGCAGAACCATTTAGAACTCAACATAAGCAAGATGAAGGAGCTGCTGGTGGATTTTAAGAGAGGGAAACATACTCCAACCCCTACAGGTGTCACAGAGAAGGATGCTGCACAAACCATCATGTAGTGGGTGAGAGCCACTGTACACAGCACAATGGGGAAAAGTACAGGAGTGCCTTTAGCAAGAGGCCACAAGGTGCTTTACAGAATTCCTTCCAGTTGCTATCAAACTTAAAAATTTGAAAACATGCCTGTGCCGCACACAGCAGAATAGAATTCAATCGGGAAAAAAATTCAAATTCCACATGGTCATCAGTGTGTTTTTATGAATTTATAATTATTAATTTTTTTCACGTAGTCCAAAGTTATTTAAAAGTGATGCAATCACTTGTTCACACATTTGCCAGCAATGTTGTTGTAAAACGACCCTGCTGAATTAACCATAAGTTAATTTAGAAAATGTATGTTAATTCCTGTCCTCCAATTGAACACTGAGGCCTTTAGTATACTGTTCCCTGAGCAGTCAAACACGTTTGTTAATTTTTTTTATGCCAGATTTGATATTCATGCATTAACAGAAAATGAGGAAATACTAAGAGATGGGCAATATAGTGGTGGCAAAACAGTGGCAAAAGTAATGAGAACAATTCAGTACACATTTGCTTATGGCTATTTAAGTATTTGTATTTCTTGGCAAGCTTGATGCTGTTTACTGACAGGCTGATTATTAAATCCCCATGTTTTACTGCAATGGAATGATTGTGAAATTAGATGTTTGTCATGGCACCTTATCATCTGTCATCCATCAAATGTTTTCACCACCTACAAGTTATTTATGAAGGTCTGGTTTCTTACAGTCCATTCATTCAGTCATTCATTTTTCTTCTGCCTTTCTTGGTGAAGGTCACAGTGGCAACAGACTGAGAAGGCCAGCCCAGACTTCTCTGTCCCTGGCCACAGATTCCAGCTCCTCCTGGGGATCCAAATTTTCCCAAACCAACTGTGAGATATAATCTCTCCAGCAGTTGCTGCGTCTGCCTTAGGATCTCCATCCAGTGGAGCCTGATATAGAAGAATTATAAAATCACCTCTAATGGCTACTCTTGATGCAGAGGAGGAGCTCAGCAACTTTGCAGATGAACCTCACTTCTGCCGATGCTGCTGTTTTACTCACAGATTGGCAACAAACACAGAAGTTAATCTGAAAACTCAGCTCCTGTCTCACCACCACACACTGATATGGAAACAATAACACTCTGGGCACTGACCTGATCTGTTTGTCTGTCTCACACTCTCTATTTCTGTCACTTGTGAATAAGATGTCTAGGTAATTATACTCCTTCACCAGCAGCAAAGGTCTCTCCCCTAACCAGAAGGGAGCATTGCACTCATTTCTAGAAGAGAACACTGACCTCATTCTTGGAAGTGTTCACACATCTGTCTTTGTCCCATGTTTTGTCCCAGTATGGCAGTATGTCTGTCTATGTTCCATCCACTGCCTGTGCCTCAACATCTGTTGAGTTCATTGCCTCCATTTTGCCCTCTGGTCTTCCCAGTAGTTCTGTCTCGCCTTCTGTTCCATCCACTGTCTCTGTCTCAATCATTGTTCTTTCTGCTGTCTCTCTCTGGAGCTCTGTTCCATCGACTTAACCTTTTAAAGCCTCAATTAAAAGTGCCTTTGTTTTAGAGGTCTCATACATAGGTTTACATGCATCCATGGTAAAATAAATAAATAAAAACCTTTACATTTCATGCAATTTACATTGCAGCATCACCTCTATTTCTCAGTGTCACAAACAATTAGCTCAAGGATCCATTCACTCTAAACGCCTCCTTTCAGATAGCCTACTCTGCTCTGATGGTCAGATATATCAGTCTGTTGTGATTGGTCTACTGCTTACAGCGTGTGTCGGAAAGGAAATACCCATTACCATATTTGAATTTCTGCTCAATAATAATGGCGTTGGTTTTACCTTATCAATTTGAGACTGATAGTGATATATCAGAAGATCAAACTGAACCACCATCGTAAGCATGATAAGAACAGGAGGTTTCTCAGTGGTACGTTTGTGTGTAGTTTGAGAAAAACGTGACTTAGTCAGTTAGCAGAGGCCTACAGCTGGGCACTGGCTGTACACATATACAACACAAAACTATACATTTGGAACACTCAGAAAATATATACATAATTAATCATACTTACAGGTTGTGATCCAGAGGCACAAGATGGTCCAAATAAAGTGGACGCAAATCCAGTCATGACAAAGTCAATGACAGTTGTCAGTGAAATGATGGGAACACTAATGAAGGTTGGAGTTAAACTGCTGTTTAAACCCGCATTGTTTTAAAAATGAATTCTAACCACTGACACTTTACATCCTCATCCTTTGGGAGTCCATGCAAAGTGGTTTTGCTTTTGCAGCACAGAAAACATCTTTTAGACATGAACCTAACTCTTTCAGAACGCAACTACTGTACAACTGTAGTGTTTGAGGGTGGGTCAAAATACACGTTGTTCGTGAGCACACAATGAAGACCAGGGGTGGGTTTTTTTTGTTACAAAACTAGGTAGGGAAGTAAGTCTGGAATTACTGATGACTCATTTCAGGCTGTTCAGAATCAGTTCTTTCTTTTGGGAGACAATAACTCCATTTGTCATGCGCTTTGATTTTTGAAACATTGCAGACTTTTTGCATTCACACACAGCTATATAACACACTACATGAAAGGTCATTTCTGGAAAAGCATAATAGTGGCACTTTAAAGATGTGTTTGTCTTTAAAGAGATTACAAATTGTAGTTTAGTAAATTGATAATGACAAATGACCCTGGGACAAGAAGTGATGCAAAGTAAAATCATGCATCTACAGCAATTATGTTTTTCCCCCAAGATTAAGGGCAAAAAGGTAAAGTACAAACTTACAGAGACAAGAGACTTGCAGTGATTCCTTTCTAAACATCAGTCTGCTGAGCAAACAGGCATAATTTAAAGTAGGCTCAGTCACATCACCTGCTCCCATATTCAGGATAACCATGCTGAGAGCAGTTCTTTTAACTAAGAGGGGCTAAATACAGAATTAGAAACTTTTTTATGTAAACCATACCTAATATTTTTTTCTTAAATCTAACCAACTACACATTCCATTTTTTCAGGCTCGCAATGTTTAATATGTTTTGTTGCTTGTTGCAAACAAGTTCTGAAAGAGGTTCACAGATCCGTGGGCCAAGCACAAGCAGATAATGGGCTTCAGTGCAAGAAAAAGCACCATTTGGTTGGTAATATATAATATATATATATATATATATATGCTGTGTATATATATATATATATATATATATATATATATATATATATATATATATATATATATATATATATATATATATGCGCTGTATATATATATATATATATATATATATATATATATATATATATATGTATATATATATATATATATATATGCGCTGTATATAGCATATGTCCTGCCAGAACTACTGTATCTTCTAGCTAGATGCGTTTGTTCAACTGAAACATGACTGCCCCCTAGTGGTCTTGTCTTTCCTGTGCCAACAGCATGCACGTGATACTGCATGAAATCGCAGGATCCCTTTTACTTTGACACGCATTTTCAATGGCCACATCTGTAGAGGGACCACTGGGGAGATTTTGAAGGGGAAAGGAGAGGCTCTCAGAACTAAGAGGTCCCTATAGGCATAGAGAGGCAGTTCCAATTTGAAGGTGGTTCCTTTTCCTCTTAGAATTCAATTCACTCTGGAAAAAAAGGCTCACTGAAAGCATAAATATCCCAAGAGCTGAGTATAGTTTAATGTTCCATTGGTGAATCAGTCTGGGAAAGTTTTTTTTTTTTTTAAAAAAAAAAAACAAAACAAAAAAAAACATATTACTGACCTAGAAAAGTGCTCAGTCCTCAACCAGTCCAGCTGTGACGGAGGTGCACTCAGAAAGAGCTCATGGCCAAGGATGAAAAACCAACTAGGACAGGCAGAAAAGTTTATAAAGCAGCAGACATTAATAAAGGTTATGGTGCTCATGAGTATCAAAGTGAGAAGGAAAATCTTTTTAAAGGTTTGACAGAGACTAAGCACAAAGCGAAACTCATCTCAAACATGTGGAGATGGGGAAAAAAAGAAAAGAAATAAAAACACTGGATGTGGTTTTGTGAAATGAAACATCACTTGGTCTTTTTCTAAGCTTCAACTGTTTCAGTGAGCCTGTGGCCCAATTTAGACTCAGATTCCTTCTCTTGGCTGAGAGGAGCGGAACCTGATGTGGGAAGGCCCATCCTCATCAAGATTTAAGTACATTCAAGATTTGTGTTGTACATTCTGAGATTTAGTATTTTAGTTAGTATAGCCTTCCTGTATGCTTGAACCAGTCTGGCCATTTTCCTCTGACCTCTTACATCAAGGTGTTTCAGCCCAAAAAAATGCCCTTCAATTTATTTTTTATTTATTTTATGTTTTATTTCTTGCAGCACTCTATGTAAACTCTAGGGACCGTTGTTCATAATAATAATAATAATAATAACAATAATAATAATAATAATATATTATGTTTAATTTATATAGCGCCTTTCCAGAGCTCAAGGACACTTTACAATAGTAATACAATGATGCAAGCACTGATAGAAGCAATGAACAATCATGGACAAACACAAAATGTGAAAAGCAATGAGCAATCAAACACAGAAAATGAAATACACAGCTAGTGTCTATCTAGACAGATAGTATAGTCACTCAGAAAAATGCATAGCAACAGATTAGGAAAGATAACATCGAGAAAACACACATTTTTAATTGGGATTTGAACTCGGAGATGGATGTGATTCTGCGAAGAGTCAGAGGGAGTAAATTCCAGATTTTGGGTGCAGCTACATTGAAATACCTGCCACCCAAGGGTGGTAAAGGGACGAGATCTAGGGACAGAGAGGAGTCTGAGCCCACAGGGCCTAAGAGAGTGGGTCGGGTTGTAGGGGAGAAGCAGATCACTAAGATAGAAAGGTGCCAAACCGTGAAGTGATTTAAATGTAAGCAGGATTATTTTTTATTTAATGTGAAATGAAACTGGTAGTCAATGCAGTTCAGACACAATGGGAGTAATGTGAGCTGAGAGCTTGGTATATGTAAGAAGTCTAGCGGCAGAGTTTTGAATATATTGCAACCTAACAATAGAATTAACAGGTAAACCAATGAGAGCATTGCAATAGTCAAGGCGTGAGGATATAAATGCCTGAACCAATGTTTCAGCGTCTTTGAGTCTAATGAAGGGACGGAGACCAGCAATGCGACGAAGGTGAAATAAACTAATTTTAGAAACGGAGTTTATGTGAGCTTCAAAGGAAAGGGAGGGATCAAAGATGATGCCTAAATTTTTTTACAGTACAGGAATAATGAGAGTGCTCTCAATGTCACAAGTAAGGTCATAAAGGATTTTTTAGTAAGTGTTGGTGTTCTGATAAGAATGATCTCAGTTTTATCCATGTTAACTTTAAAAAACTGGAGTTAAGTCATCCTTTTAATTCATTTACACATGCTGATAGTGGACCGGTCTGGAGAGTGGGAGCAGATCATCATAACAGTGGTAACTGAAACCATGGCGGCAGATAATTGACCCAAAGGCATTATATATATAAAATTAATAGTAGAGGTCCAAGAACTGATCCCTGAGGGACACCTAATTTTAAAGATACAGTGGGCGACTTATAATCCTGCATAGAAATGTAAAACTGTCTAAATGTAAGACTGTACTTTCCAGTATTTTAGAAATTAATGGTAAGTTAGAGATAGGGTGAAAAGTAGAAAGAACAGTAGGGTCCAAGTTAGGTTTTTTAAGAACTGGAGTCACTGCTGCAGTTTTAAGTGGTTGAGGGAGAAATGCAGAAGCTAAAGAATTGTTTATGAAGTGAGAAATAGGTGCAGAGAGGACAGAATAACAGCGTTTGCGAAGAAATGTTGTAGCAGGATCAAGGTGGCAAGATGAAGAACTGGATTTCAGTATTAAGTCACTGATAGAAGAGGCATTCATAGGAGTAAAGCTAGACAATTTTTGATAAGCGTGGTCAGGCAGAAAACTAAAATCTGAGGCCTTGCCTATAAAGCACAGGCAGAAAGCATTCAACTTTTCCTGGTAATAATTCAGGAAAGAGCAACAGAACTCTTCAGATGCATGAACATCATGTGCTGGGGGTTGGGTGAACTTATTGATTGTGTCAAACAAAACCTTAGGCCTATTGCTTTCTTTATTGATCATTGTGGAAACATAATTAGATTGCACAGAGTTCAGAGCAGTTTTGTATGTGTTGAGGTGGTCAATAAAAGCTAGATGGCAAACAGTAAGACCAGTTTTCCTATAAAGCAACTCAAGCCATCTGCCAATGACTTTTAAGGCCCAGAGTTCAGGGAAGTGTGGGAGGATACATAATATTTATAATAGGGGACAGGCCTGATCTTAATAGGAGCATCAATTTATTGCATCAATTTATGTCTCATGAGTAAATAATTAACTAATATTCATTGTTATCTAAATTGCATAAAATAACTGTTGGCTTCAAAACACATGGAATGCTTATGAATTCTATGACACATTCATATTTGGTGTTTACACTATATGGTCCAAATACATACTTGGGATACTGCAGTGTCATAACTAATCTTTATGTACCTACTCTCAGTCTGCTGTAATTACTTTTTCAAACTTTCATGAGGTTATTGGTCAAGCAAGATCCAGGCACGTTTTCAGATGAGCATATAGCTGACATAATGTATTTGGGATTGTGTTGAAACAGTAAGGCTATCAGTGTAGAAACTATACTTTAAAGCAAACTAAAGCCAGGCTGTGATACAACTTCAGTTATTTGAACAAATATCTGTTTGATAGACTGGATTAATAGATAATGACAGAATTGTGTGTTTGCGTAACGTTTGCTATGAGTAAAAAATATATATATATGGGGGGGGAAAAAAACATACCATTGTGACATGTGGTGGAGCTGCACTATAGTGTTCCTTTGTATCTTTTTGAAATCATATAAACTTAAAGGAAAAGTTGTGCAAAGATGGTTGTTGGGTTGTTGATAAAATTCCTTGTTAGCACAATTCAATGATAGACAATAATGTGTTGTTAAAAAAAGTGATTTAGGCCATCTCACATTTATAGTATCTGCATTTAATTCTCACACTTTACTTTTGCTGTTGGACTTCTGATATAAGATGTCCAGTGTGCAGCAGCAGTCATGGTAGCTGCAATATATCCCAGGATTTTTTCATATTTTCCCATGAATCTCCCCCCCATCGATCAAATTTTGTAATACCATAGGGATTTTTTGCTGATTAGTTTTTATAGTTTTAGCTCATTAGTGTGACAAGTGTTTCTGATATTGTCAAGTGAGAATCTTTAGTGGAATTAACACCTGTTTGCATTGTTTTTGATATTGTCTTCCTTACTCATTACATATATTAATGTTTTAATTATTAGCCCAAGGCCATGTAATGATTCATGCTTTTTTGTTCATTTTGTGTATGTGGTAGCTGCTAATTCATTTTCATGGTTCTTGCCTTCTCCTCACCCTTCTGTCAGCTCATCTGCTTTAGGTCTAGAAGATGCTGGTTTGTGGTTTGTGTTTTTTGCCTCTGTTCTCCTTCTGTGCCTCGGGCTGCCTCCTCTGCTGTCTTTTGTTCTATTATACTGATTTCTCAATTGGTTTCCAACTCATTGGAGGAGAGACCCAATGTTTCAGCATGAGCACATATCTTTTCATGTATTATTTTACAGCTGTGATCTTCTTTGAAGATCAAGGGCTTTGTCCATCCAACATAGTGGTATGTGTTTAATAGCAGGATAAAACTGTAGCCACTCCTTTCTCCTGGTCAGATAATAGGAGCAGTCACTTTCACATTCACGTGTAAGTGTGTTTTCAGGGTAGCGGGTTTGTGCCCCATTTTTGTGGGATATAACAATGTCAGCCAATATTTAAATTTCACTGAATTCAGAGAGTACCATGAACATGGTCTAAGAAATGGAACTTCTAAAGAATGGGTATCTCAGAAGTTACAACCTTGCAATCTTGTGTTACATATTGATAAAGTTATTGCTAACACAGTGCAGTTCCAATTAAACGTGCAACTAGTTTTTTAAGCTCAATTTTAAATGTTTTTACAAATAAAGTTTAATAACTATTATTTTTTATTTGTAGTGTGAAGTGTATAAAGCATATACTGTATCTGTTAAGAATATTCCAGAGGGTGTGCATGTGTGTGCATGATGCACATTTGAATGCATACAAATACTGGCATACCAATGGCACACAGACTTCTAAAATACAGTATAGTTTGATTCTCTATTTCATGAAAGCCACACATGATCTCAAAGAAAGCAATCCATTTTCTGGCATGGCACTTTGCATAATACAGATTGTTATATTCTCCCACTTTTTCTTTCTTTTGGATGTGCAATTCAGGGGTTTCTTTTGAACACCAAGCATTATTTAATCTGTGAGAGTTTCAAAAGCTGGAGCAGAGGGATTATGAAAAGAAAGAAAATGCAGAAACATATAAAAACTTTTTTTTTTTTTTAATAATTCAGCCATCTCTGTGGAATGCAAGCATTTAACATTTTGTCAGTGTCAGTGCAACTGTTCGTCAGATGCATGTCAACATCATCTTTTGATGAGAATACTGTATTCAAATATTGTCAGAAAAGAGTGAAAAAGAATGCCAAGGACATGCCGCATTGCTCAGTAAATGCTGACTAATTTCATTTATAATGCAGCACTTGCAATTCACAAATTGCTAACCTATTCCTGTCAAGTTGGCCCCATTATTACAGTGAAGGGAAACATCATAAACCCGATCAATTGAAGCATAGCACTTCATTTACTTTGCTGTGTAGGCCAAAAATGATGAAAGTGGAATTGGGTCAGGTCTTGCTCACAATAAACAGCTCCTGTGACAATGCAGACAACTAACTAATTGAGATGCATCAAGCTGACATTTCAGAGGTAGAGAGAGAGCAAATTTATCCAGTAAACCAGGCCTTGCATTGTAGTCATCCGTCGACGGAATTTTCACTTAGGAAACTTTATTTCTCCATAAAGAACATAGAGTATATGGTCCTTTGCATTTGAAGCATGTTCAGAAACCACATTAGCTATTGAGCCTCATTCATTCCATTCTGTTCTGTCCCCTGTAGTCTTCTGCAATATTTGATTCTTAAATCTCTGTCATTCTCACGAGTTAAACTCTCACATGAGATCACTCATAGTGAAGTAGAGTCCAAATAAGAGAGAGTCAGAATAAAAATACTATGAGGATAAAAAAATTGATAACAATAACACAAACATTAAATACATAGGATGAATAAAAGAGTGTCACGTAATGGAGGCAGGCAGGAGCAAATGCATGTATGGCAGTTTAATGGTATAACAAATCCAAAGGAATAGGCATAAGTCAGTAAACAAACAGGCAGAGGTCATGCGATCAGGCAAACAGTCCAAAGCAGGCAAGGTCGATACACAAAGTTGAGGGCGTAAACAAAGTCAAACCCAGAATAAAAAAAACACGATAGAAAGGCTTGATAACGATAGAGACAACAGCAACTGAGCGTTTACTTTGCAAAGTATGTGTCAAGGATCAGTCTATTACAAAGGGCGCCTGCTGTGTATGTGTGTTTGGAAACAGGTGTCACTAATTAGAACTCTGGAGATGGTGAACGTGTCTGTGTGTGTGTTTGGGAAGTGTAGTTGTCCTCAGCCATGTTTGTAGTTAGTGTTGCATTCTGGGAAATTGAGTGTCTGGCTTCAGATGACATGACAGGCTGAACATGTTAATTTTGTGCAGTAGTGTTTATAAGCTATAGGTGCAATTAGACTAAATTTTAATGTATTTAATATCTTCTGTAACCACTGTATCCTGGTCAGGATCACAGAATCTAGAGTCTTTCCCAGAAAGACTGGTTGTGTAGGGACTAGACCCTGGATGGGCTATCGTAAGGCACCATGTACACACACATTCAAATCTGGGGCAATTTACAGTAGTTAATCCACCTACTGGCATGTCTTTTGGGAGGTGGGAGGAAACTAGAGAAAACCAACATGGACATGGGATCAACATGTGAAACTCCAAACAGTCAGTAACCTAAGCTCAGGATCAAATCTGGGATTCTGAAGCTGTGAGGTATGAATGCTACCTACTGCACCACCATGCCACCTTGCACACACTATGATTTCTAAAACTACAGATTATGCCAGACCCACACTCTCGGGGGAAAAATTTAAAAATTTTGTACTAAAGACGGTACAAACCATTGTCACTGGGGTGGTACCTCTTAATGGGACAGAAGTGTACCTTAATATAAAGAAACAAATGTGTACCTTTCTGTTATGTACCTTTTAAGGACATGATTTTTACCAAATTGTAACTTTTGTATTTTTTAAACTTGCTGGTACAAATACAGTGGGGGAAATAAGAATTGGACGCGTCATAATTTTTTTCAGTAAATATCTTTCCAATGAGGCTATTTGTCATGAATTCCCCTTGAGCGCTGTGGTGTGCAGCGTGCTCGGAAACCCGAGCGTGAGCTCGAAGCGCAAGTTCGATGGATGAGCTTGGTGCGCCAGCGCACGCTTTTGGGTTTTCAGTGACACTGACTTTGTTTACTTTCGACACGTGCATTTGTTATGGTTTATGTCCTGTCTCCGTCCCTGTATTGTCACTGGTTATTTCCCGTCTGTGTCATCATTAGTCTCAGCTGTTTTGTGTTCACCCTTGATTACGTTTGTCATTTAAACCCCTCGTGTCTCTTTGCACTTTGCGGAGTATAGAGTGTTGTCACCATACCAAACGTTTGTACCTTGTTCCTCGTTTTGTTTCATAGTCTTTGATCTTATTTCTTGTGTCTCGTTACGTGCTTTTACCTTGCCTAGTTTATGCCTGTTTGCCAATCGCCTGACCCATTGCCTGTTTTTGACCATGCTACTGTCTCATAATTTGGATTTGTTTGCCTGCCTGTCTTTAATAAAAGCTCTTATCTGCATTTGCATCCGTCCTAACCTACATTACGTTTAATTACATGACACTATTCACATGAAATTTTCATCAGACATCAGTATAAACTCAAGACATCTGGAAATATAAAGAATTCACAACATTAAAGTCCATAAATAAAGTTATGTGTAATAAAGTGGAATGACACAGGAAAAAAATATTGAACACACTAAGAAAAAGCAGTTCTCCAAGGTAAGGTAAGGCAAGGAACCAGCTGAAATCCGTAAGTAATTATACTCCCTATCTGGGCTGTTACGGCCCAGTCTAGGTTGGGCCGCACAGAGTAACCAGCTCGGGATTCAATTGGATTCATCTTTAAATAAGGGAATAACAATGCAAACAAAGGTTGTGTGAAAAAGGTTGCGGTATATTGTAACAGACAATATATACATATAATTGTACAAATTAACCAAACCAGGCATAACTTCAGGGTGGGCCAAGGCCAAAATAATAAACAAAAGAATTCTATTGTTTAGGTAGCTAGCTTACCTAAAAGGAAAATAGAGAAAATACAAGTTTTCTTCCCTAACTACCTAAGCAAAGAAACAGAGACAAAAGGAACCCTCTCCCAAAAGAAATGGCAGCCACACCCCTACTGCAAGTGAACCATGTGAACATATATATACAAAAGTGAAGAGAATATACATAAACAGATTTAGGGATAACCAAACTCGAAGTCAAAAAACCAGGCAAAAGTCAAATACCAAAACAGCAGTCAGAAAATAGCATACATCCAAACACAATCTCATGTAACCATGTCCAACATCCCACCATTCTCACTCCGTCTTCCTCTTTAAATATGGCCACCATAGGGCAGGCTGGAAAGTCTGGGAGGGAGTTCGGACATGCACACAAAATGTCACAGCACACAAAAACTTCCCGTCCCAAGATAGCGGGTTGTAACAGGGCAAATTTATATCAGCTTGGTTAGTAAATTGATGGTCTATAAAAAAGGTTTTTCATTACCAAGGTGTCACACAAGAAACATCTCATGATGGGTAAAAGCAAAGCGCTCTACCAAGACCTTCACAACCTTATTATTCCAAAACATATTTGATGGAATCGGATACAGACGTATTTCAAAATTTCTGAATTGTCCAGTATGCTCTATTGGGGCCATTATCCGCAAGTGGAAGCAACATCACTCCGTCATCAACTGGCCACGCACAGAAGCTCCTCGCAAGATTTCTGAACAGAGAGTCAGAAGAATAGTCAGAAGAATAGCCCAAGAGGCAGCAACACTTGGAGGCAGCAGGTGCCAGTGTCACAGAGAAAACAATAGGCAATGTTAAATTATGTTTCATATTCTACTTATAAATAATATAAATAAATAACAAATAATGAATGCAAGATAAATAGGCTACAAAACATAATAATCTTTAGTATTAACTGTCTCTAATGAGACTTTGTTGGTAGTCTTCATAAGAAATGACAAAAACTCTTGTTCTGCTGCAAAACATTTGTTACATCTGATTTTCTTCTATTTAAGTCATACTTTATCACATTTTCAGGGTTCATCTGGAGGGTTTTAAAGTTCACAGTGAATGTACCCAATCCTGACTCAGCATAACTGGCATTAAGTTAACAAGCTGTAATCTTTTTTTGGGGGGGGGGGGAACTGACAAATCTGTAGGTGTGAGATATGGCTTATTCAACACAGGATTTGAGACTGAGTTTAGACTTTTTAAGCCATCTTCCTGGAACAGACTCCAGCTCTTATTTCATTGCAAAATGTTTTCTCAGTGAGTCTGAAAAAGAAGAACATGAGCCAATTTAGTTCCTTAGTGACATCAATAACAAGTTGCACCCTTTTCTATCTCATAGATTTTTGTAATTAGCTCCTGTTCCCTAACACAAAGCTCAAACACCTCTTGCTTTCTTGTTGCATCAGTTGTGGGATGTGCTGCTTTATTTTTCATGTATGCTTGTTCTCTCTCTCTGATCCCACTTCATAGAGAATATTAAGGATGTCCTGTTTACTCCCAAAGAACTAAGATTCTTCTGACATCATGTCTTAACTCAACAAAGAGAGATTTTATTGTATTTTGGGTTGGCCAGGGTGCACTAACAATAAGTAATATGTTGAAAGAAAGTCCTTTCAAACTACAGGAGTGGAAACTTTTTTCAAACTGTTATTTTCTATTAAAAAAATTATTTTAATGCTCCTATAACAGTATAGACACTGACTGGAAGAAGCAAGTTTTGTTTTTTGTTTTTTTACTTTTACAAAATATGAATGTATATAAAGATATATGACAGCTGCAAAAAGATGTGTCTGTCACAGATGAACAAATAAATGTGCACTGGTAGGGATGTCACGATACCAAAAATCTAGTAGTCGGTACCGATACCACCAAATGTCTTCTATTGTGCTATTAATGATTTCGATCACTGTTAATGGTTACAGTTCACTATATTTTCACTGTCAATGCACAACATAGGAAAGCAAAGAAAATCAATGTACACATGATAAAAAAAATGTAAGCAAAATGCACTTTTTAAAATTACTGGAACAGAAGAATTGATATGAGATTGCACAACCAGTACATTCAATTTGTAGCTTCCTGAAATGAATCTTAGATAATTTAAACAAAAATTGGAGAGAAAAAAAAATGCGAAAAAATTATCACAAGATAAACATATATGTAAAATCTACATTAGCAATCAGGCGATAGTAGAGCCAATAGGAGCCTGGTTAAATCCCAGTTGGGCTTGCATTTTAAATGAACAGTTATTCAGTGATCATTAAATATTTTAATATTTTTATCTGAATTTTGAAAATATCTTGAGCATGTTGTCTGACATACCATTAGTTCCCTAGCATGTAAGCTTTGACTGTATTTTATATTCATTTAATTCATTTTCTTCCTGCTTCTCCTTGTATTGCCCATTTGTTCTCTTCCCTTTGTAAGCTGCTGTGGAATGTGCTGCTTAGTCTAAATCCTGTTTGTAAAAAAAAAAAAAAGATCCAGATTTACACACAAAACTATTACTTTTGCTTAAGCATGGTGTGGGTTTTATAATTGTTTTTTCCCTCAAAGCAAATAGTTAAATGTTATCTACTAAAATTCATATAAAATGTCTGTGAGAAAGGTCACAAAAGATCAACCTCAATCTTAGTTTTCTCTCTGTTTTTTATTTATTTATTTATTTTTACAATTACCATATTGTAGGAAACAAAACCAAGTAAAGAGGGCATGAATGAAATAGAATGATTTAAGGATATTACTTATACAAGGTAGGCATCTTTTTCTCATTGGATGTTCATTGTCATATAATCACTGAGTTCACTGGTTTGGACACAAATTCAGATCTGGAGTTATTAAGTAAACCAAGGCGACATACAAAAGGGAGAAGGCAGTAATTATAATTAACGAAACAATCAATGTGAGATGAGTAAACAGGCTAAACTAGGCAGAATTCAATAAACATAAACAGACTATGTGTGTGCATGTTGGAAAGGCTAAGTAACATCACTGAAAAAAACCAGGACTAAGATTCCTCAAAAGCTGTCTTGGAAGTCCAGGTAAGGATGTTGGTGTAGAATGCAAACAGGTGTGCTTGATTTAAAGTTCAGGGGTATTGAACTGAACTTGTGGTTGATTATGTTATGGGTTTGATGGCTGGCTAGGGATAATGGGAAGTGTAGTTCAACAGTTCAGCAGACATCAGTGAGGACACAGACATGACAAAACTACACTGATTGAAATGATTTACTGGGTCTACCTCTTGAGTGAGGAGCTGGATTTTTGGGGTGATGGACAAAAATATCCCTGATGAAGAACAGCTCCTTGAGGACGTTAAAACTCTGTTGGCATGTGCCACCAAGGAGGTGTTCACCACTGTCCCTATATTGAAACATGAAGATCCATCACTCCGTATTGTGGTGGAAGTAAATACCCTCGAAACTGGGATGGGAGTTGTAATATCTCAGCAATTAAGGGACCATCCAAAACTGTACCACATGGCTTTCCTTTCACCTGCTGAGAGATATGATATTGGAAATCCAGAGTTAATATAAGTAAAGGCTTTGGAGGACTGGCATTATTGGCTTTAGGGGCCTGACCATCTTACCAAGGAGGAATGAAGTGAGTGGAGTCACAATATAACTAATACCCCTCATAAATCTATAGAAACCAAGGAACATCCGAAAATATTTCATAGTTTTAGAGGTTGATCATGCTATATGATGTAGCCTAAAAGGTTTTACAAGGTACATGAAATTCAAATTCATAGCCTTTTCAACCAGATTATTTTGCAAGCGTTTATGAAGGACACATTTGACATGTTCTTGCAGGGAATGGAAGTAGACCAGAATGTCATCAACATAAGCAATGGTCAATTTTCCTAACATGTTTATAAGGATGTCATTTACAAAGACTTGCAAGACAGATATGGTACTGAAGTCTTCCACTTTCCTTTCCCAGATATGCATAATCATGCATGGTTTTTTTAACTGTTCTAGGGCCAGTGGAACTGGGGCAAGGGATAATGACACTTGACAGTGATCTGGTTTAGACCTCAATTGAAGGTGGAGTTGTTGAGCTGGATCTTGATCTATGAAGCTCCTGTGTTAATCAGTGCTGTAAAGACTTGGTGTCTGGAAGATGCACTACCACTGTGAGTAAAAAAGAGTTAGAGTAAGGAACCATGTGAATTCCATTTCCTTGATCCTCCTGAGACAAGTTGAGGGGAATTAAGCTATGACATGGGTCACGTCCACACAGTAAAAACAAATTCCACTCTCCAAGCATCGCATATGTTTGGGCAGGGTAAGTCAAGCATGGCCAATATGCATGTATTTAGGAGACTGTTTTATTTCTTGACATTTAAAGGGGGCATTCCACAGTCTTCTCTTGAATACCAATTTTAAAGAAGAATAGCGATGTCACTGGTGGTTTCTAGTGACAGGTGGTTGTCTCTGCTTGCTATCCAAATGATGATTTGCTTTTATAACCCTTGGCAGAAAGTGGTTATGGGAGCCAGTGTGTTTTATTCACATCTCGTTGCTAACATTCTAAATTCTAGGGCACACTCAGCTCCAGTACTTTGACCTTGCTTGAGGGTTCTGTTGCTGGCCTCCTTACCTTCTGGTAAAGAAGATTATGATCAAACAAATTGCAAAATAGTGTAGTGTAATGAAGTGGACATATGACTGTGTGCTTTCACCCCTATCAGTCTACATTGGAGTAGCCAGGTCAAAGCCTTGTCTAAATCATTTTAATCAGAGAAAAGTTGTTCCTGGATGGGAGATCTTGGTAGTAATTTTCAGGCTGACTACTGACATCAATTTCAGTGGCTTGTCATAGCTGCTGGGACTGTGATGGTGTGTAGCATTTGCAAATTGGAAAATTCATCCAATGTGGAGTGAATAATTGTATTGTTCCGACACTACTCTTCCATGGACAAAAAACGTCTGGGTTACGCATGTAACCCTGTTCCCTGAGAAGGGAACGAGATGTTGCGTTTAGCATAACACTATAGGACTGCCCTTGCGCGCGTGACCAGTATCTGAAGCTTGTGTAAAATCATGCCTCTATTTATAGGCCTGCCATGATGAGGTGACGTGGCAATTAAACGCGTCGCGTGATATAAATATGGCACCTGTGAACCACGCCGTCAGCCTCTATTCTCTGAAGAGAAGATGCAATTCACAGGCCTGCCCTGGTATGACTAATCTACGCAACGTCGCGTTCCCTTCTCAGGGAACAGGGTTACATGCGTAACCCAGACGTTCCCTTTCAAAGGGAACTTCAACATTGCGTTTAGCATAACGCTATGGGAACGAGAATACCCACTCCATCACACCGAGGGTACGGCCTGTTAAAAAAGACCCAAGCCCGAGGATCACTGCAAGACACTTGAGCCCGGGATGGAATGAATATCCAGGCTGTAATAACGAATGAATATGTGTAGCGTAGACCACCCTGCAGCAGCACACACATCCTGTAAGGATAGCCCTTTGGACAAGGCCTTTGCGGAGGCAACCGCTCTAGTGGAGTGAGCCCTTATGCCCAGAGGCGTAGCGAGACCACACGCCTCATAAGCAATAGAGATTGCTTCCACTATTCAATTAGAGATGCGCTGCTTTGACACAGCATCACCTCTACTGTCACCGCCAAAGCAGACCAGCAGCTGCTTCAACTTACGCCACTGGCCGGAGCGGTGGACATAAGTACAGAGAGCCCTTACTGGACACAGCAGGTGCATTCTCTCTTGTTCCGGTGTGGGGAATGGAGGAGGGCAGAAAGCCTGCAACACCAAAGGCTGGGCAGCCGATGTAGGCACCTTGGCTAATCCAGGGGCAAAGTCAGGGCAGGAAGGGGCAACAGAGAGAGCTTGTAGATCTCCTACTCGCTTGAAAGATGTCAGGGCCAGCAGAAGAGCTACCTTTAGAGTCAGAAGCTTCTCAGAGGCTGACTCTAAGGGCTCAAATGGGATCCCTGACAGACCTTCCAGGACCACAGAAAGGTCCCAGGAAGGTATGCGCAGCCTGCAGATGGGCCTCAGCCGCCTGACACCATGCATGAACCTCAAAGTTAGAGGATGTTGCCCCACAGAGGCTCCATCAACAGGGGCATGGCTGGCCTAAATGGCGGCCACGTAAACCCTGATTGTAAAGGAGCCCACCCCACTGAGAAACGTTCTTGTAAGAACTCCAGGACTGTAGCTATTGCGCAGTTCACTGGGTCTACAGTGGATCCCTGTGGATGGGAATCTCACAAGGAGTGCCATCTAGCAGGGATATTATCTCTGAGAACCATATTCGAGCTGGCCAATAAGGTGCTACTAGCAGCAGACATAGACTGTCTTGGTGAACTCTCACTAGAACTTGTGGGAGCAGAGCGATGGGGGGAAAGCGTAATGATGTGATCTCGGCCACACGTGCACCATGGCGTCCAGCCCTAATTGTGCGGGGAGGAGTGATGGCGAACCACAGAGGGTCGTGTGTTGTCTCCTTGGAGGTGAACACATGCAGTCCTGCTTGGCCAAACCTCGCCATATGGACTCCACCACTTGTGGATGGAGCCACCAATTCCTGGGCCTCAGCCATTGCCTCAACAGGATGTCTGCCCCCATATTCCCAGAATGTACATTGCACTCACTGACAAACTTTCCTTCTGCCCAGAGAAGAATTAGTTGCAGCTGCCTGAACAGGGTTTGCGGACATAATCCTCCCTGGTGGTCAATATATGAGACCACCGCTGTGTTGTCTGTAAACACATGGTGACCTCTCAATTGAGGAAGAAGGAATTTCAGTGCTAGAAATATGACCCACATTTCTAGGCAATTTATATGCCGCTCCAGATGAGGGTCGCTCCAGAGACCGTGAGCTGGACAGCTGTCTAAGACCGTGCTCCAGCCCGTGAGGGAGGTGTCTGTCGTTACCTTCTTACACTAAGGAGACACCCCTATAGTGTGAACCAAGGCTAGAAACCGGGGACACTCAAATTCTTGGAGCACATAGGCATCACCACGTGACACTGATTACTCTGAGGTTTTGTACATAGATGAACCCCCAACTTCTCAGCCACCACTTAACGGTCTCCTGTGCAATAGGCCCATAAGCTCCAAAAGTCTCCCAAAATCCAGCTTTATCTTGCTCAGTGTTGATAGGATTGACCCTACGCATGTTGGGGATAGAAACGTAGTAGAATCCTTTATCATAGTAGAATCCTTATAACCCCTAGAAAATTTGTCCACTGCACTGGGGAAAGCATACTTTTCTGAGGTCCAACCTGAGCCCCAAGCTCTTCATGTGGGCGAGAACAACATCTCGATGTTGAACTGCCAGTTCCCTGGATCATGCTAGAATTAACCAGTCGTCCAGGTAGTTTAGTACATGGATGCCCTGGAGTCCCAATGGAGCCAGAGTGACATCCATGCACTTTGTGAAGGTGCGAGGGGATAAAGCTAGTGATATTTCTATGTGGAAATATGCACCTTTTAGATCTATCTTCACAAACCAGTCCTCAAACTGAACCTGCGGAATGATAAGTTTGGGCGTCAGCATCTTGAACCTGTATGTCCGAAGAGTACAGTTCAGATGATGCAGATGTAAAATTGGCCGCATACTCCTCTGTTTTTTGTGGACCAGGAAATAACAGCTGTAAAAAACCTCCCTCCCTCAGAGAACGGTGTACATATTCTATGGCCCCTTTTGTCCAAGAGGGATCTTACTTCCTGTGCTAACATTGGGCTCTGGTCTGTGCTGACTACTGTGGTGAGTACACCTCTGAACCTGGGGGGTCGAGCTCTAAACTGGACCCAATAACTCTTTTCTACGGTAGACAGAACCCATGGAGACACATATGGCAGTAGTTTCCACGCTGTCAGATGGTCTTTTAGTGACGTTAACTATTCCACATTCTATTGGAGGGAAAGCATCAGATTTTTGTTGCCCTGTGACAGCTCGCTGACCAGAGAACACTGAAAACTTGGGACAGCCTTGGTTAGGGGAGGCCCTACAGTAGCACTGGGGGCTAACTGCCCTAACAACCTCATGTCCCCTGATACATCCCTCTACGGCCCCTCAGGACTGCTCTTCTTTGTCTGCTTGGCTTTTATGACCATTCTCAGATCAGGCCTAGTAGCAGGCTGCGACTGTGGCCACCCAATTCCCCTGGCTGTCTGCGGGGGTTGGCGGGCTGCCATACTCGCCTTCTGTGTCTCCCTCGTACTAGCGCTGGCCCGGGCTCCACTCTTGGATGCCCTAGTGAACTCGACACAATAGGGAAGGAATTGGCTGAATGTCGCCATATGTCTAGCTCACTCAGCAGGTCTGCTTGGTAGGCCTGCAACACTGTCACTGTCTGCAGTGACCCACAAGCAAGACTACTACTGCATCGGCCTTGCTCACCAATGCCACGGTGGCCTTATACGGTGACTTGGATGGCAAAGCCGGCCAGTCTATTTACCTGCCGTTGATGGGGAGAGGTAGCTTGCAAGCGCCTCCTCCACCTTCAGCATAGCTAAATAGCCATGCCGTTCATGCCGAATAATCCAACATCGTGGGGTTACAAATATGGCTTATACATGGTTTTCCCCCAGAAGCCTGATATTTTGTCATGCACTTCTGGAACAAAGGGGAGTTGTCTGCAGTGTGAGGGATTTACTTTCACTGGGGAGAACAAGGCTCATCCAGCCTTAGTAATCACTTCAAGCAGTTCTTTATATGCTGCTCTCAGTTTTTGGCACATCCTTCTGGCTCCTCGGAGTCGGAGAGGAATTATTATTATCATTTTTGTGTGTGTGGTTTTTTTCTCTCTCTCTTTTTTCCCCTTTGGCTTTCCATAGCGGAAAGAGGAGTCGCGAAGCGACAGCAGTGCTTCTCTCCGGCTCTTCTTCCGGATCCATAAGAGATCCCCCGGACCTGAGACAGCTAGCTGCCTCGGCAGCAGCCGGCCCAGATCCGTGAGGCTCTGAAACCCAACTCGCTTCAGCTTCCAAGAAGAGCGCGAGTCGCGTCCTAATGTAGACATTACCATGCGCAGCCTCTCGAGACTGCCATCACATGCTACACCCCCTAGACACTTAACCCAGAAAGTGTGCACTATTCACCGTGATGAAACGGGAGCAAGCCATAACACACTTCCCAAATTCTCTCACTCATATTTTTCTCTCTCGCTCATTCTTTTCTCTCTCTCTCTCTCTCTCTCTCTCTCTCTTTTAAAAGGAATAGAAAAGTTCTGAGATTTTGAGAAAAGATAGAGAAGAAATTAAGTGTCTTTTTGTTTTTAGGGGTCAGGGGTTATTGGGCAAACCAAGGCAGACAAACTATTAGGATTTGTGAATCTATATCCCTCAGAAGATCCCTCAGAAAATTGTTAGGATTTGAAACTAGAGAATCTCTGGGTTACTATACTTAAAAAGATAGAAAGTGAAAATACAAGAAAGACAGCGTCCTCTCCTCGCTACACACTTCCCACACCAAGGCCTTGGGAGAGTTTGCCAAATGACACACAGACACACAAAGTTCAAATGGCAAGAGCTCTCATTTATCCAAAGAAAGGCAGAGTATATATCAGGCTTGACACACAACAAAGACAATGGGTTAACTATTGATTGGTTAGATGGAAGGGCATATTTGCATGAAACAGGAAGGTATGTAAATGCGCAAATGGTGAGGGGACAAAGGAATGCACAAATGGTGAGGGGCTTTATCCATCCACACCTCAGTCAACAGAGAAACAAAGAAAAAAGGTGTTAACACAGGAACCAGGAAACAGAGAGGGGGGGGGTGTTCACAGGTAGGGAAGAGTATTCACAATAAACAGTAAACACAGTAAACAAACCAAAGGGGCAAAGCAATAATTGCACTCTGTAAACAGGCAGAGAGTCAGGTCATCAGCAAACTAAGCTGAGGCAAACAAGCTAAACAAAACAACCTAAAGTCAAACCTGTGTTAACAATGCACATGAGGGGAATTTATTTTTTTTATTTTTTTTATTTTTAAATCACTGATTAGACTAAAATATATTGTAAAGTTATTTAAAGAAGTGGTGTTGATTGCAATCAGTTGTTGATTAAAAGTGTGATGATTGTGAACAGGGATATGGTTTTGATTGATTGATCATGTAACAGGTTTTTAGTTTGTTGGCTAGCAATCATGTGAGATTTAGTTTAGAGTTTTAGCAGACACAGATATAACATAAGCACTTTAATGACAGTTATATCAGGACACTTGATAGAGGTTGTTAGAGGAGTCATGGTCTCTGAAATTAATTGCACTGAGGACCCATAATAGGTAATTTGAGACAAATTATGATTTAATTGATCTTCTTTTAGTAAAGGCTTTATTTTTGCATAATGTTGGTTACTGCATATTTTTAAACAGCTACACCAGATCGAATTGGCAAAGTGAGTGAGACTAAACTGATTAAACAAAAAAGCTAACACTAAAAGATTAATTTTATTAAAAGAGAGAAATGAGATTTATAATTGTAATACTTTCAGAGTAAAGAACCAAACATTTTATAAAATAACACTTTAGGAAAAGGCCTGGAAAAACTGGCAAACATACATACACTCACTGAACACTTTATTTGGTGTTCTATTGGATTCAGATCTGGTGACTGGGAAGGCCACTGAAGAACAGTGAACTCATTTTCATGTTCATGAAACCAGTTTGAAAAAAACTTTTGCTTTATGACGTGTATTATGATGCTCAGATTAGCCATTAGAAGATGGGTAAATTGTGGTCATGAAGGGATGCACATGGTCAAGCATTCAAGCAATGATTGATTGGTATTAACAGACCCAAAGTGTCAAGAAAACATTCCCCACACTGTTACACACCTCCGCCAGCCTGGACTGTTGACATAAGACACAAGTTGGGTCCATAGGTTCATGTTGTTGGCAAACCAGCCAATTTGGCACCAACAATCATGCCACAGTCAATATTAATGAGATTACATTACATTACCCCCCCCCCCCCATTCTGATGGCTTTTGTCACATAATGGTGGGTTGAGATGGATGGAAGTGCAGATAAGAGCTTTATTGAAGAGAGTAAGTCAGACAAATCCAAAACTTGAATCAAAAGCATGGCCAAAAACAGGCAAATTGTCAGGCGGATAGCAAACAGGACAAACCAGGCTAAGACAGGAATCAAGAAACGATGACAGGATCAAAACCATGAAGCAAAAGAACGAAGATCAAAGGAATACGTTACAGAATGCAAACGGGCATGAAACAGGCAAGGCAAAGCATGAGACGAGAAACAAGATTAAAAATCATGACCTGAACTACGATGAACAAACTACAAGTGCTTGGTATGGTGACAACACTCACACAATACTTCGTGATGAACAATGAGACACGAGGGTTTAAATACTGAACGTAATCGGGGGAAAACACAGAAAAGCTGAATCAATGATGACACGTATGGAAACCAACCGATGACAATGCAGGGGTGGGGACAGAACAGAAATTATAACAAATTCACACGTGTCAAAAATAAACAAAGTCAATGTCATTGTCAACCCTAGGAGCGCACGCTCGTGCTTCAAGCTCACGCTTCCGGTTTCAGAGCGCGCTGCGAGCTCCAGCGCTTTGAGGGGAAATTCTGACAGTTTATGTGAATCTTACCAAAATCTTATAGTCTGTATCTGCATGATTTTATGCATTGAATTGCTGTTACATGATTGACTGATTAGATAATTGCATGAATGAGTCAGTGTACAGGTGTTCCTAATAAAGTTTTCAGTGAGTGTATAGACATGCAAGCACAATCAGCATTGCCCCATCTCATGAAGTCAGTTGTAATAGCAAAATGTAATCTTTTCTGATTAAGGTCTGAAAAGTGTTGCTTCTATTTTTTTTCTGCCACTGCATTACGCCTTTTGTCGGGGTAGACAAAGTTGTCAGTCAAGCTGGCAAAGCTATTTTCTGTTGTCAATAGGACAGAAGGGGAGAACGCTCCCAATAGAGAGGAGAGATTAAAGTGTGACTGAGCTGAGAGCAGCTCAATTCTACTGCTGATCTATTGACAGACAGATGAGTCCCCCCAACCACTCACTCACTCTCTCACATATTTTCAGAATTACTTTGAATGAAGAAGTTCCTCAGATTATAAGGAAGTCTGTAGAGGATGCATCTCTGGTGCTAAATAGATTGTATAAATGGAGGGCTTTTCTTTGGTTTTAGCATGCCATGTATCTAGTCTTTCTCAGTGTCTTGCAAAAGCCAATCCAGGGCAATATCTTTACAAATAAATAACTAGTTTCTCACTATGGACATTTCATCCACTCAACCTTAGGCACAAGTGTACCTGATGAAGACAACAGTCTCTGTGGCACTAAATGACTACATACAGTATCCTTTCTCTGAGTATGCTCCAGCTACTTACATTATTTTAACAATCATGATTCAGTCACTTTCAGTAAACATTTTTCCTTGGTCAGGGTTGCAGTGAATCCAGAGTAAGTCCAGGTAACGTGCGAGAGGCAGGAGAATTCACCCTGGATGGTCTGTCCATGAATATTTAGATATCAATTTACAAGTTCATAGATACAATTAATTGTTCAAAATTTCAAAAACTCAAATTACAAATTTCAAAAAACTTCAGCATAGAACTGTAAGGGCAAAATATTAATTTTACTACTCACAACTGGTCATGAAAGACACTATGGTCTTCTTTGTCCATCTAAACAAATACAGATGAGCCTTAGTGTTCTTCTGGGTTAGCAGTGGTTTTCACCTAGCCACACTTTCGTGGATGCCATTTTTGCTCGATGTCTTTCTGATAGTGGAGTCATGAAGAGTGACCTTTATTGATGCAAGATAGGCCAAGAGGTCCTTTGATGTTGTCCTTGAGTCTTTTGTGACTTGCTGGATGAGTAGTTGCTGTTCACTTGGAGGAATTTTGGAAGGTCAGCCACTTCTGGAAAGGTTCACTACTGTTTTTCCATTTGGAGATAATGGCTCTCACTGTGGTTCTTTGGAGTCCCAGAGCCTTTGAAATAGCTTTAGAACCCTTCCCAGACTGATGTATTTCAATCACCTTCTTCCTCATCATTTCTGGAATTTCTTTCAATTTTGGCATAGTGTGTTACTGGGTAAGACCTTTTAACTAACTTCATGCTGTTAGAAAAGTTTTATTTAAGTGTTGATTTAATTGAACAGGGTTTACAATAAAGGTTGCTTCTAGTCCAGCTGAACCCCATTATGAATGCAGTTTCATAGATTTTGGGAATTAGGATTCTGCAAATTAGAAAAATCTGAATTACAAATCAGGATGGCACCACTACTTTTTAATGTCTGGCAACCCTGTTTGAGTTGGTTGTTTTTACGTGTGGCAGTAACCAGACTTTAAAATGCTATAACTTTATGCCTAGTTAGATACACACAAAAGGGACACATTTGAGTTCAGGAAAACTTAATGTAGTAGAAAATGTAAAACTGTCACAATGTGAAGGGTTTTCCCAGGCTGCCACACACATAGGTTGTTCAAAACGTTTTCCTGGTATTGTATCTCCATATATTTAAATAAATCCAGTGTAGTGTATACACTATATGGCCGAAAGTATGTGGACACCTGACCATCATACTCATATGTGAGCCTTCACCAAACTGTTGACACAAAGCACACAATTCTCTAGAATGTCTTTGTATGCAACTGCACACCAGGTCTCCGTGCCCAACATCTCTAATACTGATGTTACTGAGTGTGCACAAATCCCCACAGCCATGCTCCAACATCTAGTGGAAAGCCTTTCCAGAAGAGTGGAGGTTATTATAACAACAGGTCTAAATGTGGAATGAGATGTTCAAAAAGCACATATGGGTCTGATTGGTTAGGTGTCCATATACTGTTGGCCATATAGTGTAAATATGGTAACAAATTAAAGGCTTAGTGCCCATGTAGAGATAAATATGTAGAGTATTATATGAATTTTCTGCTCTCTGCCTTACCCAAACTGCCTGATTGAAGGAAATAGTGTTTAAATTAAGAATCCAATGAGAAATCACTGCTAAATTATTGATGGTGTGTGTTTAGTGTCTGCTGAGACACGCTGTGCTGTCTGTCTACCAACATATTAGTGGGAAACGTTGGAGAGCCAGACATCCACTAATACACAATAACTCACATGAACAATGTCTGTCTCTGCAGACGCTGAGTCTCTGTGCAAGATTGGTCTCTGTTCACACAGCAGCATAAACACTCTCACTCTCACCCTTACACACACACACACACACACACACACACCATTAGATTATGGAAATGAGAATAGGGAGCATTGATTCCAGTTTAATTTCTTTAAGAAGCATTTAATTTAAACTAATAAATAAATAACTAGCATCAGGTGTTTTGTGAAGGGTATTGTGTAAAAGTAGCGATGAGAATGGAATAACAATCACAGTGTTTGATGAGAAGAGTTCACTCGACTGACACTCAGCGGTTAATTAGTGTACATTAGAGATTCACAATGTACAGTAGTATGTTTCTCAGTGTGTTGAGCACTATGCTGATCATGAGAGACTGAGCCTGGAAACACTAATCAGATGATGATCATGATTACAGCTACGCATGGAGAGTATTTTACTGTCATAGTCAATGACCTTCAGTGTTTCTGAATAAATTGGGTCAAATGGTTTGCTTTCTGCAACAATCTCCGAATAAACCCAGCAATGGCATCATTGGACTTTCTATGCCCCCAGTATGATTGGTCAGTATAATTTCATTCATTGTATTTGCTTCCTTTATGTAATAAGGACATTTTTGTCACTGCTTCATTCTTGTAAGACTAATAATTATACAAAAGAGAATAGTTGTCATTTTCAATTTCTGTGATTTGGCCTTCCTTGCAAAGTCTATTTGCATTATATTACCTGATGAATCATGCTGAAGCATAAAGCACAGATCTTTATGGTTTCAGCTCAACTCTTCAGTAATTGCTTTATCCTCAGGGTAAGAGTCACGGTGGATCCAGAGCTTATCCTAAGAAAATGGAATACAGTCTGGATGGGACACCATCCAATCCATCAGAAAACATCATGCTCACACAATCACACTCATTTGCACCTAGGGACAGTTTAGAGTAGCCAATCGACAATAGTTCTGACCTGTTTTTTGAGAGTTTGAAGGAAACTGAGAGCCTAGAGAAAACTCACACAATCTGCACATAGACAGTTACTGGAGTTTAGGATTGAACCCTGGACCATGGAGCTGTGAGGAACCAGCCTGCTGCACCACTGTGCTACTCCTAATATAGAGATATGTGATAGGATATTCCTTGAACTATACAGCACTGTAGTGGAATTACAATGTATTGTGTTTAATGTTCTATACTTTAAAGTGTCATTGTTGATTAAAATCTGTTCCCCCCAAAGGAGTTGAATCCAGTCTTGGGTTAAAAAATTAATGGTCTTGAACTTGATTTGGTCTCCATATTTATAATCACTTTTGTCTGAGGTTTTAGATATGTTGTAATTGAAAACCATGCCAACTGCAAGCCTCCACAGTGAGCGAAAAGCCTTTTTTTCACTATTATGGAGCCCGTTATCTGTCATATCTAGGGACAAATTATCCTACACCTACTGGCAGAATATGCAAAACCCCACACATTTACCCAACACCAGGATTGAGCCTGGGACCCTGTAATTGTGAGGTGGGAAAGCATGCCGTGCCTGAAATGGGACAGAATGTTTCACTACGTCTGTCAAGTGTGCGATTAAAGTTTTTTTGTTTTGTTTTTGGGTTGTTTGTTTTTGTTTGTTTGTTTGTTTGTTGTTTTGCATTTTTGCTTTTTACATCTGGACCACAGAAAATCTGTACATGAAACTTTTGAGACATTGAACTTCAGGCTGCCACATCGCAATAAATAAAGCTGCAGGGAACTATAGTGAAAGCAGATGAAAAGCTACCTTTACCAAAAAAAAAAAAAAACCCTGGAGTTTTAGCTCTGCAGTACAAATGCAGTGAAACAAAATGCCATACCACTGCAATATGAAAGAAACTACAGTAACACTGCAGTAATACCGGAATTGTACAGCATTCATTTTACTGCCTGTGTACTCCAATATGCAAATACTTTTTCACAGCATATTCACAAGCATTACTGCATCACTGTGCTGCAATTGTACACGCAACTGCTCATGCACTGTGAAGTGGTAACTAAAATCTTTTAACTGCACATGCCATATGTATTAGTATAGCCATTACATATTAACCACTAAGATATTCCTCTGCATTGGCATAAGTTAATTTTACACATAAATTCAATATTCAATTCCATTGCCAGAAGTCAAGAGAGCAAAATTGGTTATGTCTTAAAGGAAGCATGTGTTTGCCTCACTTTCCCCAGTTTGTAGTGTCATGTGATAGGGGAGAGTTAGCTACTGGGTTGACTATTGGCAAGACTAAATTGGGGTGAGAAAATGGAAGAGGAGAAGAAAAACAGGAAGGAGTTCCTAACCTTAAAAGGACCAATTAGAATATTTCCAGTCACTTAAGGCTTATTGCCTCAGTCTTGACTTGGATACCAAAGCCTTGATCTTCTTGAATCGATTTGTCCAGTTCTATACTTGACAGTCTCACCATTAGTAGTCGACTCAAAACCCAATGACACAGTTCTTTACTTTGTGGCCAAATTCAGGACACAAATTAACCATGTGCGGGTGAGCAAGAGTAGCAATCAGAAAACAGTGGACCAATTTCAGCAGATGAGGCTTCACAGGAAATCAGGCCAGTGTGAGGATTGAAAGTCACATGAATTATGGAGCAGGGGCACCTGTGCCTGTGTCTGACTCCAGAAGTATTCGCAATGGAGAGATATTTTACATTATATATCAGGAGCAGTTTTTTTTGTTCTGACTCATTTTTCTTCCCTTCATAGGAACAGTGTGTCCATTGTAATAAGAATACAGTGTTAAGAGTTCCATAACAATTCAGGGAAAAGGGAGATAGTACTTGGGTTTTATACTTTCTTCTTTACATGACACACTGCATTTTGCCCTGCTCTACTCTATCAGCTGTATCCAGTTTTTACATTCTGGGAGTAATTTGTTATACTTGGCCCTTAATCTTCTATATTTCATTTCAATATGTTTGTGATTCTGCTAAAAATGGGATTGTCATATTTTGTGTTTTCAACATACAGTACAATATGTTAGATTACAATGTCACATCTCAATCCATGGCCAGTCCAGGAACCACCACAACTAGATCCATAAATCCAGTCTGCACATTGTATCACTCCCACTCTCCTGATTATTAACTGTTTCCTGTCAAACCCTCATTCAGTGCAGTGTGTGTATACAGTATATTCCAGCTCACTTACTAATATTCATTGCATGGTTTTGACATTTCCTGTGTGTATTTCTGAGCATTGTTTTCTATGTTTGCCTTTCCTGGTTTACCTCTTGCTTCTGCCCCTAATTTAGATTTTTGGTTGCACTTTGCTGCTCTGCTTGTCTGACCATTTGGCACCTGTCTGATTACAGACTACATGTTTGCTTGTTTGATTTGGATCATCAGTAAAAGGCTTGCATATAGGTACATTCTATTGGTTGATTGAGTGATGAAATGTAGTCTACACAAATATTACAATTCAAGAAGGGGCTTTATGAACAGTTCCCAGTTTGGCAAGTGCTGTTCAGTTGTCCGTGTGCTTTTGTTACTGTTTTGATTTCTCCTCCCCTGACAGCTCATTCGTTTTCGTTACTTCAGTCTATCTACACTCACTGTCCACTTTATTAGGAACACCTACATTGCACATAAATACAATTATCAGCCAAGCGTGTGATAGCAGCGCAATGCAAAAAAAAATAATCATGCAGATATAGGTCAAGTGCTGCAGGTAATGCTCAGATCAAACATAGAAAAGAAAAAGTGTGAACTCTGTGACTTTGATTGTGGCATGGTTGTTAGTACAAGAGGGGCTGATTTGAGTATTTCAGAAACTGCTGATCTCTTGGGATTTTCACACAAAACAATCTCTAGCTCTAGTTTATACAGAATGGTTCAAAAACATTGAGTGAGTGACAGTTATGTGGGTGGAAACTCCTTGTTGATTAGAGAGGTCAGAGGAATGGCCAGATTGGTTTGAACTGCAAGGAAGGATATAGTAACTCAAATAATCACGCTTTACATCCGTGGATGGCAAAAAATTCAATTCAATTCAGTTTTATTTGTATAGCGCTCTTAACAATGGACATTGTCCCAAAGCAGCTTTACAGAAATATATCAATTATTGATATAGATTTTAAATATATGAATTTATCCCTAATGAGCAAGCCAGAGGCAACTGTGGCAAGGAAAAACTCCCTGAGACGATGTGAGGAAGAAATCTTGAGGGGAATCAGACTCAAAAGGGAACCCATCCTCATCTGTGTAACAATGGATAGTGCGATAATAAATAAGTAAATCTATTCTATAAATGTGCTAATACTACATGGTCAAATAGTGCAATTGTGTAACCAGGAAAATTCATTACAGTTTTTATATGAAGTCTGTTCTGTTGAACTTCTCCACAGTACACTGATGGAGATTTGAGGGCAAAATGTCTGGGTTACGCATGTAAACCTGTTCCCTGAGAAGGAAACGAGACGTTGCGTTTAGCATAACACTATGGGGAGCGCCTTTTGCGCGCGACCGGCATCTGAAGCTTGTGTAAAATCATGCCTATTTATAGGCCTGCCATCATCAGGTGACGTGGCAATTAAGCGCATCGCATATATATATATATATATATATATGTGTGTGTGTGTATATGTATATATATATATATATATATATATATATATATATATATACATGGCACCTGCGAACCACGCCGTCAGCCTCTATAATCAGAAGTGAAGTCACAATTCACAGGCCTGCCCTGGTATGACAAAGCTACTCAATGTCTTGTTCTCTTCTCAGGGAACAGGGTTACATGCGATACCCAGACATTCCCTTTCAAAGGGAACTTCGATGTTGCGATTAGCATAACACTATGGGACCAAGAATACCCACTCCATCATACCAAAGGTACGGCCTGTTCAAAAAGACCCAAGCCCGAGGGTCACTGCAAGACACTTGAGCCCGGGATGGAATGAATATCCAGGCTGTAATAACGAATGAATGTGTGTGGCATAGACCACCCTGCAGCAGCACACACATCCTGTAAGGATACCTCTTTGGACAAAGCCTTCGCAGAGGCGACCACCTAGTGGAATGAGCCCTTATGCCCAGAGGCGTAGCGAAACCGCGTGCTTCATAAGCAATAGAGATTGCTTCCAATATCCAATTAGAGATGTGCTGCTTTGACACAGCATCACCTCTACTGTCGCCGCCAAAGCAGACCAGCAGCTGCTCCAACTTATGCCACTGGCCGGAGCGGTGGACGCTAAGTACAGAGAGCCCTTACTGGACACAGCAGGTGCATTCTCTCTTGTTCCAGTGTGGGGAATGGAGGAGGGCAGAAAGCCTGCAACACCACAGGGTAGGCAGCCGATGTAGGCACCTTAGGATATAATCCGGCATAGGATACAGGAAGGCCTTGGCTAATCCAGGGGCAAAGTCAAGGCAGGAAGGGGCAACAGAGAGAGCTTGTAGATCTCCTACTCGCTTGAAAGATGTCAGGGCCAGCAGAAGAGCTACCTTTATAGTCAAAAGCTTCTCAGAGGCTGACTCTAAGGGCTCAAATGGGTCCCTGACAGACCTTCCAGGACCACAGCATGTCCCAGGAAAATATGCGCAGCCTGCAGACCGGCCTCAGCCACCTGACACCACGCATGAACCTTGAAGTTAGAGGATGTTGCCCCACAGTGGCTCCATCAACAGGGGCATGGCTGGCCGAAATGGTGGCCACGTAAACCCTGACTGTAGAAGGAGCCCACCCCGCTGAGAAACGTTCTTGTAAGAACTCCAGGACTGTAGCTATTGCACAGTTCACTGGGTCTACCGTGGATCCCTGCGGATGGGAATCTCCCAAGGAGTGCCATCTAGCAGGGATATTATCTCTGAGAACCATATTTGAGTTGGCCAATAAGGTGCTACTAGCAGCAGACATAGACTGTCTTGGCGAACTCTCGCTAGAAGTCGTGGGTGCAGAGCGATGGGGGGAAAGCGTACAGATGTGACCTTAGCCACATGTGCACCGTGGCGTCCAGCCCTAATTGTGCGGGAGGATTGAGGGCGAACCACAGCGGGCTTCCTCGTAGGTGAACACATGCCGTCCCGCTTGGCCAAACCTCGCCATATGGACTACACCACTTCTGGATGGAGCCACCAATTCCTGGGCCTCAGCCACTGCCTCAACAGGATGTCTGCCCCATATTCCTAGAATGTACATTACACTCACTGACAAACTTTCCTTCTGCCCAGAGAAGAATTAGTTGTGCCTGCCTGAACACGGGGCATGGACATAATCCTCCCTGGTGGTCAATATATGAGACCACCGGTGTGTTGTGTATAAACACATGGTGACCTCTCAATTGAGGAAGAAGGAATTTCAGTGCTAGAAATATGGCCCACATTTCTAGGCAATTTATATGCCACTCCAGATGAGGGCCGCACCAGAGACCGTGAGCTGGACAGCCGTCTAAGACCGCGCTCCAGCCCGTGAGGGAGGTGTCTGTCATTACCGTCTTGCACTAAGGAGACACCCCTAGAGTGTGACCCAAGGCTAGAAACCGGGGACACTCAAATTCTCAGAGCACATAGGCATCGCCGTGTGACACTGATTATTCTCAGAGGTTTCGTACTTTGGATGAAACCCCCAACTTCTCAGCCACCACTGAACAGTCTCCTGTGCAATAGGCCCATAAGCGCCAATAGTCTCCCAAGATCCAGCTTTATCTTGCTCAGTGTTGATAGGATTGACCCTACGCATGTTGAGGATAGAAACGCCCTCATTGTAGTAGAATCCTTATAACCTCTAGACAAGTTGTGCACTGCACTGGGGAAAGCATACTTTTCTGAGGTTCAACCTGAGCCCCAAGCTCTTCATGTGGGTGAGAACAACATCTCAATGTTAAACCGCCAGTTCCCTGGATCGTGCTAGAATTAACCAGTTGTCCAGGTAGTTTAGTACACGGATGCCCTGGAGTCCCACTGAAGCCAGAGTGACATCCATGCACTTTGTGAAGGTGTGAGGGGATAAATCTAGCGATATTTCTATATGGAAATATGCACCTTTTAGATCTATTGTCACAAACCAGTCCTCAAACTAAATCTGTGGAATGATAAGCTTGGGCGTCAGCATCTTGAACATGTATGTCCGAAGAGTACAGTTCAGATGACGCAGATCTAAAATTGGCCGCATACTCCTATTTTTTGCGGACCAGGAAATAATGGCTGCAAAAACCTCCCTCCCTCAGGGAACGAGGTACATGTTCTATGGCCCCTTTTCAAAGAGGGATATTACTTCCTGTGCTAATGTCAGGCTCTGGTGTGTGCTGACTACTGTGGTGAGCACACCTCTGAACCCGGGGGGGGGTCGAGCTATAAACTGGACTCAGTAACCCTTTTCTACGGTAGACAGAACCCATGGAGGCACATTTGGCAGTAGTTTCCATGCTGCCAGATGGTCTTTTAGTGATGTTAATTATTCCACATTCTATTGGAGGGAAAGCATCAGATTTTCGTTGCCCTGTGACAGCCCGCTGACCAGAGAACAATGAAAACTTGGGACAGCCTTGGCTAGGGGAAGCCCTACAATAGCACTGGGGGCTAACTGCCCTAACAACCTCATGTCCCCTGATACGTCCCTCCACGGCCCCTCAGGACCGCTCTTCTTTGTCTGCTTGGCCTTTATGACCATTCTCAGATCAGGCCTAGAAGCAGGCCGCGACTGTGGCCGCCCGGTTCCCCTGGCTGTTTTTGCAGGGGTTGGCGGGCTGCCATACTCTCCTTCTGGGTCTCCCTCGCACTAGTGCTGGCCCGCGCTCCACTCGTGGATGCCCGGGTGAACTCGAGACAACAGGGGAGGATCTGGCTGAAAGCCGCCATATGTCGAGCTCACTCAGCAGGTCTGCTTGGTATGCCTGCAACACTGTCATTGTCTGCAGTGACCCACAAGCAAGACTACTACTGCATAGGCCTTGCCCACCAATGCCACGGTGGCCTTACACGGTGGCTTGGATGGCAAAGCTGACCCAGCCTAATTACCTGCCATCGATGGAGAGAGGTAGCTTGCAAGTGCCTCCTCCACCTTCAGCATAGCTAAATAGCCATGCCGTTCATTCCCCACAATGGCTGAATAATCCAACATCGTGGGGTTATAAAAACGGCTTATACATGGTTTTCCCCCAGAAGCCTGATATTTTGTCATGCACTTCTGGAAGAAAGGGGAGTTGTCTGCAGTGTGAGGGATTTACTTTCACTGGGGAGAAAAAGGCTCATCCAGCCTTAATAATCACTTCAAGCAGCTCTTTATATGCTGCTCTCAGGTTTTAGCACATCCTCCTGGCTGCTCGGAGTCAGAGAGGAATTATTACTATTATTTTTGTGTGTGTGTGTGTGTGTGTGTGTGTGTGTGTGTTTTCCCCCTTTTGGCTTTCCATAGCGGAAAGAGGAGTCGCGAAGCGAGCTCCAAAATCCAGCGGAGAGCCGAACCCGGAAGACAGAGCAAGAGATAGAGCAGCGCTCGTCTAAGGCTCCTCTTCCGGATCCATAAGAGATCCCCCGAACCTGAGACGGCTAGCTGCCTCGGCAGTGGCCGGCCCAGATCCGCGAGGCTCTGAAACCCAACTCACTTCGGCTTCCGAGAAGAGCGCGAGTCGCGAGCCGAGCTGCTTAATGTAGGCATTACCATGCGCAGCCTCTCGAAGCTGCCATTGCATGCGACAACCCTAGACATTTCACCCAGAAAGTGTGCACTATTCCCCGTGATGAAGTGGGAGCAAGCCGTAACATACTTCCTGAATTCTCTCATTCATATTTTTCTTTCTCGCTCATTCCTTCTTTTTTCTTCTCTTTTTTTTAAAGGGATAGAAAAGTTCTGAGATTTTGAGAAAAGATAGCGAGGAAATGAAGCGTCTTTTTGTTTCTTTACACAAACAACTGACATGCAGTCTTTCGCTGAAGATAATAAAGGTTGATGGCGCGGTTCACAGGTACCATATTTATATCACGCGACACGTTTAATTGCCACGAAATAAAATAAAATAAAAAACTCTCCTGGAGGACATCCTCCTCTGGCTGATACTGGCAAAGAGAGAGAGAGAGGGGGGGGGGCGTATTTTAGTTATCAAACACTATCTGATAATGAGTGGACGTGCACTCCTAAACGCGCACACACGCGCACACACACTCACATGCACACACACTCACACGCACACAAGCGCGCACACACACACGCGCGCGCACAGACGCACACGCACACACACACACACACACACGTGCGTGCGCACGCACACCCCTTATACTCTGAATGCAAGCACTAGTTTAAATTCACTGATATGGTGGCAGACCAAACGGATTTATTAAAAGCATGAACATTTGAATAATTATTAGTGACATGAGGCTACATTTATCTGACAGGACACGGGCTGAATGGCGATGCGTGGTGGCCCATTCGGAGGCAGTTTATAACATCACAATGCGTTTGCGTCGTTAATAAATAACTGGCAATCGCAAACATTACATGGTGCATAACGTTAGCTGGTTTCACGGCTACAATGTCAGCTGCCTCAAACAAACATAATATAGGACCGGCTTTCAGGTGCTTCGCTAAATACCAGGTGTTGCCTCGCTTCGTTTGAAATGAACGATAGCATCGGTCGCACACCGGAAACCGATTCTAGCTTTCCTCTCTTTTCCTCTCAACAAGTCAGGGCGGAGCTAAACTTAAAGCTAAGCTAATCTTTTGTAGTTTTTCCCGTGTGCTTGTAGGCGTTCTTCTTCTTCACCACTTGCGGACCGACTAAAACACTTGCGCTTATTTGCTGCCCCCATCAGGTCCGGAAGAATTGCAACCTTGGTACTTTCGTTACAATCGATACCAAAGGAAATGCAGAAAAACAAGTACCGTCACGTTTTAAGAATGTTGGTGCCAACTTGGTACCGAAGTATCGGTTCTCGTGACATCCCTAACACAGACATGAGGTCGCCCTGGTACATAAGGCATGGGTGAATGCGTGAACATGGGGGGACAGCATCCAAACATTCCAGTTCACCACAATATTCCATGTCTGTGAGCCCTCTAGAGCTGCTCCTTTACCTAAGAAAAAAGCTATTCACAAAATGCTTGACTAAACAAGTATGTTTTCAGCCTGTTCTTAAACACTGAGACTGTGTCTGAGTCCCGGACACTAATTGGAAGGCTGTTCCATAACTGTGGGGCTTTGTAAGAGAAAGCTCTTCTCCCTGCTGTAGCCTTCACTATTCAAGGTACCAACAAATAGCCTGCACCTTTTGATCGAAGTAGGCGTGGCGTAAAAGACCAAAAGTTCGTACAGGTACCGTGGTGCAAGACTATCCAGTGCTTTATAGGTCAATGGTAGTATTTTATAAATCAAAATTTTACTGGAGCCAATGCAGTGTGGATAAAATAGGGGTGATGTGGTCGTATCTTCTGGTTCTAGTAAGGACTCTTGCAGCTGGACTAACTGGAGTTTGTTTACAGTATGCACCTGCTGGAACATCGAGACAGCAAGGCATTACAATAATCCTAATTTTACAAAAAAAAAAAAAAAAAAAATTCTAATTTTTCTGCATTATGTAGTGGCATTACATTTCTTATCTTAGCAATATTTCTGAGGTGAAAGAAGGCAATCCTAGTAATATTATCTACATGAGCATCAAATGAATGACTGTAGTCAATAATCACACCAAGGTCTTTTACATTTGCACATGATGAAACAGAAAGGCCGTCCAGAGGTACTATGTAATCTGAAAGCTTACTTCTAGCTGCATGTGGTCCTAGTATAAGTAATTCTGTCTTGTCAGAATTAAATAAGAGGAAGTTAATAAGCATCCAGTGTCTAATGTCCTTTACACATTCCTCAACTTTATTAAGCTGCTGTCATCTGGCTTTGCTGAAACATACAACTGTGTGTCATTAGCATAACAGTAGTAGCTAATTCCATGTTTATGAATAATTTGCCCAGAGGTAGCATTTTTTTTTTTTTTTTTTTTTAAAGCAGTGGGCCTAAAACAGAACCTTGCAGAACACTAAACTTTACCTCAGTATGCATAAAGAAGTCACCTGTTTACATCTACAAACTGATTGTGATCAGTCAAATAAGACCTAACCCAGGAGAGGGCCATTCCCTTAATACCAAAAAAAAGAATCTCAGCATGCACAAAACATCGAACATTGAGTTGGATAGTCTACAACACCAGAAGACCACACTGGGTTCCACTCCTGTCAGCCAAGAGCAGGAATCTGAGGTGATCATGGGCACAGGCTCACCCAAACTGGACAGTTGAAGATTAGAAAAAAATCAGCTGGTCTTTTGTTTTGTATTTCGCAGTAATATTTGTTGGCAAATGAGACCTTTTTCTGTACTCAAGATCAACACACATGAATCAAAGAGATTACAGGTACAGGTCAGACAGAAAAGAAATAAAAATGTTTTATTAAGCTATTTGTCATCAGGCAACCTCAATATTTTAATAAATAATATTAAGATGGTGTTTTAGATATATTTGGGTTACTTAGAAAATCATTATTACAATGCCCACCCATTTCTGAGACTGAAAACTTTTTGATCCTCTTCTTCTCCCCCCCCCCCCCCCCCCCCTCCAAGTAAGGTGGACACCATGGAGTCTCAGTTCTGGAACAGAGGAAGCCAGAAGTGAAATGTCCAGTACAGGTAAAATAAGCAGAAAGAATTATACATGCTTTTGTCATGCTTTCATGAGGTGAAATTTCATGTTTCAAATATTTTACACTGATAGTTAGCTGATAGTAATAGTCCTAATATGATGTTTTTTGTTTTGTTTTTTTAAAAAAGTTGTCTTTTTTCAACACTGTGGAGACAGTCAGCCTGTTGACAGCATTATGTCCTTCTCTATTTTGATGTTTGATTTTAACATTAACTGAAGCTTGGCCTGTGGCTACATGATATTTTTGCATTGAGACCCATGATAGGCTGATTAGACATTTGCATGAATGAGCACAGGGGTTAAATTGGCCAATGAGTGTACATTACAGTAGTTGATCAGTGGTCTCAAAAGTTGTTGTGGGTGTATGGGATGGCCTGGGTGGGTGTGAGACTCCCGGCCTGATTATTTGTCACAGTCTGTATGAAAATACAGTCAATTGGTTGATATCAGGAAAGCCAAACTCTTTTATATTATGTGCCTTTTCTCATTGGTGAAAAAGAAGTGGATATAGGTCAGACCATGAGGAATCATGGTATCCAACACTGCAGGGATAATCCTACTAAATGAAGTTGGGAAATACACCCCCAGTTTTTCTGAAAAGTGCTTGTAACCAAAAATCATATGCATGTGCAATGTACTTGGACATGCACAGGTAGCACAGATATACTATACAGCCAAAAGTTTGTTTACACTTGATCAAGCACACCCATATGTGCTTGTTGAACATCTTATTCCAGATTTAGTACCCCTTTGCTGTTAAAACAACCTCCACTATTCTGGATAGGCTTTCTACTAAATTTTAGAACATTACTGAGGTCTGGTACTGATGTTGGGTGGCAGATCACCCAGGCACGGGTATGGGCAAACTTTGGTAAAGCATGTCTTTATGAATCTCACATTGTCATTGTCATTCTGAAACAAATTTGGGCCCCTTAGTTCCAGTAAAGGGAAATCTTAATGCTGCAGCATACAAAGACATTCTAGACAATTCTTTGCTTCCAACATTGTGGCAACAGTTTGGGGAAGACTCACTGTAGAAGCCGGTGTATATGGGTGTGGATGAAGACTTGGGAGGCTTGGGGAATTTCTTTCAGGGCACTTTCAAAAACTCAACCAAAAAGTACAGACCAACAGAAAAGTAGCCGTCACTACCTCACAGCTTTTGCCCCTTTCATGTTCAAAGTTCCAGTTCATGCTGTATGTGCATGTGTGTTTTACGCTCTGCCAGCTATGCCTCCCTTTCTCTTTCTCTCTTTCTCACTCTGGTTACAGCAGTCACTGAAAGCACAAAGAAACACACATAAGTAGAGTGGTATTAATAAGACACAGGTGAGAATCATTACACATTACCTGCCAGTTCAACCTGTGCTATATACAGTAGTGTATCACAGTTACAGCCCAACTCACTCACTCACCTTCAACAACTACTCCAGCCTGGTCAGGGTCATGGCAGATCTGGAGTGCACCCTAGCAACATGGCACAAGGTGGGTGAATCCACAACAGATGGGACACCAGTCCATCATAGTTAGAGCCCAGCTGAGGGCACAGATTTTTCAGAATTGATTTTAGAAATCAGTACCTGCTGATAAGTCGCTCAGAGTTTTCAGCTAAAATCGGCTGGTCCTTGTAAACCCACTCTTTCTAAATGGCATATCCTCCAACAAAGTGAGATTAGCCATGCTGCATTTATTAACATACCAACTATGTTGGCCTTTATGGGGATTTGAGCATAACCACAAATTTGTTTGTAATTTAGCAAGTGTTCATTTTGATAAATCCCACACTTTACACTGAAAATTAATGCACATGATTTCCTCACAGCTTCATGTGTACACACCATTTATAAATGAGGGACCATGAGTATGCAGAAACCAGTAAAGGGCAATTATGGCTTGAGGTCCCTGATGTCATAAAGAAATAAAAGCTGTTTCTGAAGCAGCTCCTTTTAGTTATCAACAGTCTGTATCTTCTGCTGGAAGGAAGGGACTGAGGTTGGAGGAATCAGAGGAGACTCTTAAATTCCTTTTCTTGAAGTATTTGATTTACAGGAATTGCACTGATGGGAGATCATGTCTTTTTTGAGACCTTGTGCACAATGCATTTAACTTTCTTCTTATAAGTCAGTATTGCCATACCAGACAGTGATGCATTAGTTCAGTATGCATTGGGTGATTGCAGAGTAGAACTGTATCAGCAGCTGCTTCTTTAGTCTGTACATCTACAGTTTTCTAAGGAAGTACAGTCTCTGTTTGGTGTTGTTGATGATGATATGTTCAGGTTCCACTTAAGCAAGCTGCTGATATCTGTGCAAGCTACTTATCATTTCTGACTAAATTATTGTGATTTGGGTATTTCCAGAAGGCTGCAATCAGTTCCTTAGTTTTGGATGTGTTGAGGATGAGGTTGTTGTCCTTGCACCATCATATTGCTGTTGCCCTGAAACAGAGCAGTGTTTTGATCATTCTGCTATTGAATGGATTTTACCATCACACAGAAAGTAAGTACAGTATATTGTGTACAATGTGATCTTAGTGCTATGATTTGTTAATAGTAGTGAATGTGAGAGAAAGATATTTTAAAGGCAATGACTTCGGAAATAAAACTGAATATAAATAGTTCATAATAAGCTAAACACAATGCATTTCAAATCAACCTCATGGGTTTGTGCTCCTTCAAATTTGTAAAACTTATGGTACTTATCAACCATGAATATTTTTTTGGAGAGATTACAGAATCTGGTCTTAGTTAGTTTCATGCTTTAATGTGCACCGCTTTGCTTTGGAGGTGTACAGAGATGAAACAGCACTGCTGTTTATAACACAAACTATGATTAATATTAGATGCCAGAGCACCTTGTTTGTAGGACTATAAGCTGCCAGTAAGATTGATACTTAGCATGCAGCATGATACATCTGTCATAGTCCATGCCATGCAAGCCTAATTTGAAAATTACTGGCTAACTACTTGCTCATTCTAATATACTCAGTGCTGTTATATACATGATAGAAAGATAAGAATAAATAAAAAATAATAAAAATACACAGTTTAATGCAATTTTGAGTCATGTTAGTCATCACATAATAGTTATCACATACTTTCCTTTGAATACTTTTATTTTTCTATGTAAACTTCAGTGAAGGAAGTGTTGTGCTCCTTTGTAGATTGGTAATGGTTACAAAGATCCTAATTGAAGCAAACGGTTTGAACTTGACCAATATGGAGATTTGCATTTCTGAGAACACTATGATTGTTTTCATCCAAGTTGGATAACTACAAGAGACATACATGCACACTGGCTTGGATCTGGTGTTCAGTAAGAATAAATCCAAAAAGTAGATTAAGAACTGTCTCCCTCCTGGATAGTACAGGACAAAATTGGCAACTTCATAATTAAACAACTGATGTTGGGAGGTTGTTTTTTGGAATAGCAGTCTGAGAGACACTCATGTTTAGAACCACGCCAGCTACTGTCAGAGAACAACAACTAAAGAAGATGCCAATTACAAACCCTCCTGACACAAAGCTCTTTATTGTGTGATTCCCAAATGACTTCTCTTTCTGTATTTTCCAGCTCTAACTGTTCACCTTGTAAATACCTGAGGAAATAGATTTTTTTTCTGTTTATTATTGTTCATATCTATTGTAACTTCACAATGGAATTGTAATATCAACTCCAGCAACCTTAGCAAGGATGTTGGAGAATGTTGCAAACTTGTACAATGCTTGCAGTACTCTTTCTTTCTTTCCTTCTTTAAAGTAATGTCAAAGTTACTAGGATAAATAAAATGAACTATCTGGTTATTTTTTGTTTTGGATATGTTTTTGCTTATAAATCATGCAATTTTGTTCGTGCCTGCGTTTTATGGGTTATAAGTTCTGCAGTGCTATAAATGAAACAAAGAAAATGTAACTAACAATGATTTTAACAGAACAGTAGATTAATGTAAAATCTTATCAACCAGTTTAGATATTTTCATAGATTCAACCAAAATGTATTTTTTTAAAAGTTTAATTTATATCATTTGAAAAGTTAATGAATAACTATATTTAACATATTTTTATACAACATAATATTGAGATACAAGCCTAAACCCTTTTAAATAAAGGCTTAACTTAAAATTAATGCAACAAAGAAAATCTGAGTAGTGTTTTTACTAGTTTTACATGTATATTAACAAATATATAATTTATTTAATTCAAGAGCTACATATTAATTTATTATGAATAATTTATTCCCAAACCTAGCTGCCTAATATTAGCAACCCCAATAGCAAAATCACACTATTTAAATAAATAAAAATAAAAAAGGGCTGGCCCACACACAGAAAATGGAGCAGTCCATAGGGAAAATTCATGAACTCCCTGATGGACAGTCTGCCCCTGCATCTACAATTCAATGCCATCACTCTTCCTGCTTCATTCTTCTCTATCTTCATCATGTATCTAAGTATCAAGTCAAAGTAGTGGTGAAAGTCAATTTACAAGCCCAAATCTAAATCAAATCAAAAGGTGCTCGCTTTCATTTTATTCCCTGTTAATATAATGAGTCCCCTTTACAGGAAGATTTTACACTTACTGTATGCTGTGCTGTCACTCATGTAAAGGAAACAAGCTAATGTAAGGTGCCGGTACAACTGGAAATTCGCAAGATTCTGAAATTCAACACTAAGCCTTAACAGGATTTACTTTATACAGGTAAAGTAGATAATAAGTCAAGTAATTAATAAGAATTTGTTTATATATTTGTCACATCGACGTTGTTTACATAGTAGGAATACAGTGAATAAAATTCTTTGTCAAGTTCTATGACTTTTATTATTACCTGTGTTTAAAGTAACTAAACCACGTAGTAAAGCAAGATGGATGTGTGATGATCAAGGTTGAAAATGGTTTAATGAAAAGTGCATAAAAGTGTGCAAATGTATATACAAATTCACAGAGGAAGAATAATTATAAGTATATTAGAAGTATATTATGTAAATAATTACAACTGGCTTCAGTTGCTAAGATTTCATTTATCATGAAAATTGTTAGCATTTCTGTGTGAAGGCACAGCCTAAATCATGAACCTTCAATATCACAGTATACTGCAATATAGGTCATTGTTGATTTTTGAATTTAAGGCTCTGTAGTAATGATACTAAATGTTAAAAAAAATAATTCTATTAACTTGGTACTACATTTATGTAGGTCTTTAATACAAAATTGATATGTCATTAGCTACTTTATTAAGCAATATCAAGCTGTACTGTGGAACAGTGTTTATGCAAGAAGGCCATTCGTAAGAATTGCTAAAATAGTACACACAGGAAGATGCATGTTTACTGGTAAGGTGATTAGCGTGTTCTCACACAACAGCAAGGCAGTGAAAGCAGGGAAACGAGGTGAAACTGCATTCAAACTCGCATGCAGCACCAAAGTTTAATTAGCTATGGATATTATGACTTGATTTTGAGCTCAACTGACTGTTCTCCCACCGGTTGAAAATGGTGTGTGTGTGTGTGTGTATATATATATATATATATATATATATATATATATATATATATATATATATATATATATATAGATATATATATATATATATATATAGATATATATATATATATATAAATTAGGTTGCACAATGTAAGTAAAGGCTAGAAGGCATAATATGTAAGATGGATGGATGGATAAGAGTGTATATATAATCCCATCCGAAAGTATTTCCTTTAGGTCAGGAAAAAGTATTGCAACAGATAGTAAATACCTCTTCATATTTGGTTGCATATCCCTTGCTTACAATAACTTCATCAAGACCCTCTGACATCAGCAATAATGACATCACCATTCTTCTTTTGACATGCTTTTCCAGGCTTGTACCACAGCTCCTTTCATTTATTGTTTGTTTTGATGAGTTTGTCCTTTCAGTCTCCTCTTCAAGAGGTGAAATGCATGCTCAATTGGGTTACATTCTGGTGATTGACATGGCCAGTATAAAACCTTCCACATTTTTTCCTCTGATGAAGTCCTTTGTTGTGGTCGGCTGTGTTTTTTGGGTCATCGTGTTCCTGTATTGTATGATGAAGTTCCTCCCAATTAGGTTAGATGCATTTCTCTGTAAATTGGCAGACAGAATTTTTCTGTAGACTTCTGAATTCATTGTGCTGCTATCATCATGATTACATCATCAATAAAGATTAGTGAGCAGTTTCAGAATCAGGCATGCAAGCCCAAGCCAATCCCCCACAACCTCTACTGTGCATGACCGATGAGCTTGCATGTTTTGGATCTCACCCATACATATACACACACACACACACACACACACACACACACACACACACATTATATATATATATATATATATATATATATATATATATATATATATATATATATATATATATATATATATATATATATATATAATATGCACAGTTGTGCGTCTTAACACATTTTTGAAAAGGGTCTCTGGGCAGTGATCTGTTGATGAAAGATTTATGTTGGACAGATTGGCCAAGCCATTCTGCCCCAATGTTTTAAAAGTGGAAACGCTCTCTAGTGGTATGTGAATTTATGACTGTTCTTAATCTGTCAAGGTGTTTGGACAGAAAGCACTGAGGTTTAGAGGAAAAGGACAGTTGAACACCTGACTACTACCCTATCTACAGGGAGGTGACCTAAAAAAAAAATAAAAAACTTATTCAGTTGTAAGACGTGATCTGTTGATATTTCCGCTACTTCAGATACTGTAGGTTAGTGCAAGAGAGGAATGTAGAACTAGGCAGAAATAAATAAATAAATAAATCAAGTTAAACATGATTTAAAAATATCAGTTCAATTATTTGGATTGTTCTGCTGCTTCCTGAAAACATTCTGTGGACAGTTACCTTTATTTATTAAATTCAAGTGCAGTGAAATCTGATATCAAAATGCATGTATGCAAATTCCGTCAACAGTTTCTTTATTCATCAATTCATCTTTTGGCATGTCTGTATGATCAAACTCATGTCTGGCCAGTGAGTGCAAATTTGAATGTACCATTTTACTTTAAAACTTTTTAAAAAATGCTTGATTTGCCACTGCATAATCAAATCAAATATTAGCAATTATATAGCAAGTAAAGTATTCTACAATACTTTACTTTTATTGACAAAAAGTACCAAATGACATTGATAATCACAATGTGCATGCATAAAAATGCAACTGAATTTATTTTATTTTATCAGCACTGAAACACACCAGACATGAATTTATTCATTTTGCTTATTTGCTTGTCAGGGTTTGATTCATTTCTTTCAACATTTTGTTTATATGAAATAATTAAGAGTTCATATATAATTAATTAACTTGTTTAATTAAATCTGAGCTTTTCAAGTTCTAAAATTAATAAAACTATAAATAGCTAGAGTACACTTAAATACACCAGTTGAAAATGCTTCAGTTTTCTACCTGACTGTGCCATTGAAAAGAGGTTATAAAAAAAAAAACCTCCTAACAGCCTTTGGACAACAGCACTAAGTTTGTTTCACTGACTTAAAGCTTTCCTCAGATCTTAGACATGTCTTTCTTTCCTCAGATCTTCCTCAGATCTTGATAGCTTGCTGGATGATTTCTTGTTATTTACTCAGTATCGCATCTGCATAAATTAGGGTGTGGTTAATGTAAATCAGATGTATGATAAATTGGGCATGTTATATGCATATGACATAAATATGTTACTACTGGGAGGGAACTTTTATAATAATACAGTTATTATTTATCACCAATCATTTTGATGTTGCATGACACTTTCATGAATCAGACCCAGATTTCTACACAGCTTTAATTTATACAATTATGCATGTGGAAACTTTGTACTAAGATACAAGTAATGGAGCTTCATAGTCACGCTGCTATTTTAACAACCACATTACTGTGGTATTTATGCAGTTACATCTACTAGAATCATTTTACTGTTTCAGTTTAGGCTACAGGGCCCTTAACTAAATTTAGATAATTTTAGCTGACTGGTGGCTTCGTGCACTGCAGGAGCATGGCTTTATTAGCACTGGAGGTAAAAAGTAAGAACATTTAAATTTTAGCACCTACAACATAGCTGGATTTTCACAGACATCAATTTTTTTCTTTTTTTTTTGGTAAAAGATTCATTTAATAATATTTATAATTAGTGAACCCAAATTATTCATTTGCAGACATCAAAACACACTTAAAATATGATTTTAATAAATGTAAGTTTAAAACATTTATAATAATATTTCCTGTAGATTGTACTCATGTATCCAGTTTTAGAAACATTATCTCCCAGCACCAGCAAAATGCACACTAGCTCTGTTTGTCTACTTTTTTCCCTCTTAATCATGGCAGCAAAAAGTTATTTATGTGAGAACAGATGTGAAGTGTTATTGCAGGAGCCTCTAAATGCATCGTGAAACACAATCATACAATATGAAACACTTTTCATATGAGCATATTTTTTAAATGCTTTGCTAATTGACTTTTTCAGGCCATATGGTAATGTTTTATGGATATATTCTGATGCACGGGATCATAAACTGAATAACTGCTGAATGTCATCATGATATTCGAATAAATAAGGGGAAAATATAAATAGAAAATACTATTTAAGACTGATTTTTTTGTATCTCTGTTGGAGGAACACTCTCCGAAATAAATTCCCATTATATATACACCTTAGCAGTGTTTTCCTTAGCTAATCATTTAATTAGCCGAAATGCATGTGCTGTACAGTGCCCTCCACTAATATTGGTACCCTTTGTAAATATGAGCAAAGAAGGCTGTGAAAATTTGTCTTAATTATTCAAAGTAAAAAAAAAATAAAAAAAAAAACACAAAAATAATCTGCTCTCATGGATAAACAATTGCAAACAGAACACAGGTTTATATATATAAAAAAAATCCTTGTTAAATATAGGTCTGCACCAATTATTGGCACCCTTTTAGTAAATACTTTGTGTTTCCTCCCATTGCTCATACTTTGTTTCCTCTTCTTTGCTCATATTCATCAAATGTGCCAATATTTGTGGAGGGCACTATAAATCCTTCACTATATTGTGTGCAGTGTACCACTGTTGTCCATTGTGACAGCAGAGGCATTGTCAAGTGCTGACTGTGAAGTGAGACAGAAAGTGAATGAGTGGGTAATGAGTGTCTACACCTGTTCCTACAGTCTATTTGTGTACTTTTCCTCTTTCAGTAGGAGCTAAAACACCAAAAAGAGAGCTGGGGTCCACAGAGCGAATAAAAATGAAACAGGAAAAAAAAAATCCTGCATTTTGATGCTATCTCCAGTGCCATGTACATACGTATTCGTGATGAATTTGGTTATGCTTCCTGCCCAAGAACCACGTGGGCCGAGGCAAGCTAAAAGTCCAGACAATTCATTGGCCAAATGCAAACCAGACAGAATAATCCTAATTAATGGCCATAGTCACTCTACTGGTATGCAGAAATCTTCAATAGTGTAGTGACTAAGTTTCTCAAATGCCATTTTGTGGTTAATTAGTTACTTTAGATTCAAGAGGCAACTTGGTAGTTTTTAACAGTTTTAATAATATGTATTCTGTGCTTATAAATTTATAAATATAAATGTATATTTCAGTTCTTTTCTGTGATCCATGTTAAGTTCACAATCTTCTAGTTAAGACACAATCTTATACATCCCAGCTACCAATTTACTTTGTTTGTGCCTTACATATTCTCTGGTTTGTTTTGTTTATTTGAATGAAAAAAAAAAAAAAAAAAAAAACATCCAGTAAGGTTTGCAATTAAATCTCTCTGTATTTTCACAAAATATTGTATTATTGTTACATTTCTGCATGGGTGCATTGGCATTCACTAAGTGAAAGTTTGTTCCTCTTTATTTTTTTTTTATAAAGATTAAAGTATTATACTTTATTATACTTGCTGTGGGTCTTGCTTACTGTTCAGTCTGTGAGACAGATGCACATTAGTGCCACACATCACATATTTTAATGTTAAATGCCATTTCAGTAAAATTATTAGTAGTATTTTATTGTTCCTACCTATCACTAGTCATCACCAGATAACATCCAGAGAAACTCCTACATTCACAGATAACATTATGTGATGACAAACTTAGAAATGCACTTGACAAGCTGTGCAACTCAATAGAGAAGAACTATTAGACTCAAAAAAGATGGGGAAAAAAGACTGAATCCTGAAGCCTTTCAGCCTGCCTCTTGTCTTTCTATATATATAATCATTGAATATAAAAAAAATAATAAAAAAATAAGGTTACAAAAATTTCGATTTGGGGGAGGGTGGAAGAAATTCTATGTTGGACTAGACAGGGCAGTGCAGTCAGGAAAATGGGTTAGAAGAGTTGAAGTTCCCATATCAAGTGAATTAAATCTGCTGTATTCATATCAGTATATTTTCTGTCTTGTTTGGGATAATTTTATAATTTTATATTTATATATATATATATATAAAAACATGGGGATTTTGTGATTCAAGAACATAGTAATTGAGAAGTAGCTTGGTGGTGAAGTGGGTAGTGTTGCTGCCTCCCAGCTCTGGGGTCCTGAGTCCTGTGTGGTATTTGCAGTTCTTCCTGTATTCATTTGGATTTCCTCTCACCGCCCAAAAACATGCAGGTAGGCAGATTTTTCACACTAAATTGGCCCTAGGTGTGAATTCTCCCACATTGTGCCCAGTGTTCCCCGAATAGGCTCTAGATTACAAACCTGACCATGATAAATCGACTATTGAAGATGAATGAATGAATGATTGATACTGGTTCAGGAAATTGCTCAATACGGAATATGACTTTATATTCTGTTGTGTGACTTTCTCAGAGGTGAGATATCTCACACATGCACACACATATCAAGGTAATGTGTGGTCTCCTGCCATCACTGGGTGGCTGTGGCTCAGGTGGTAGAGTGGGTTGTCCACTAATCGTAGGCTTGGCAGTTCGATTTGGCGGTTCGATTCCCAGCCCACATGACTCCACATGCTGAAGTGTCCAAGACACTGTACCCCAAGTTGCTCCCGATGGCAAGTTAACGCCTTGCATTGGTGTGTGTGAATGGGTGAACGAGACAGTTTAAAGTGCTTTGGAACCACTAAGGTTAAAATTAGCGTCATATAAGTGCAGACCAGACCAGACCCTTTGTTCCCCTCAGCTTCTTATAACATTTGATCTACCCCAGGGGCCCTTCATAAATTGTTTCTCAAACAATACCAACATGGTTGGTTATTTTTAGTAAATCCATGACAATCTCTCAAATTGTATACTAGAGGAGATACAAATCAATCACTCACCACTCAATCATCCTCATCTTTATGTGATGGAGACACTTCCATCATTCTCTGGGTACTTTCTGTCACGTATCGAGGTTGAGCCAGAAGCAAGTGCAGATAATGGCATTTATTGAAACAAACGTACTATGAAACAAAGACACTAAGACAACTTGGTATAACACTGTGGCATGACACAAAACACAGACACGAACGACAAGAGTCTAGGACAACGAAAGACAAGCAAACAGTGCAGACAAGGACTATATACACACACACACACACACACACACACACACACACACACACACACACACACACGAGTGCTCATTAACAAAACGTGAGTCAGGTGCAGGTGGTCATGTGACAGCTAGTGCAGTGGCTGATGGGAAGTAGAGTCCAGAGTTTCTTGATACATGACAGAACCCTCCCCCAAGGGCGCTACTCCCAGAGCGCCCAAAATTATACGTCCTCCGTCTGGTGGTCCTGGCCCCCTGGGCAAACTGTCCCCAGCAGAACCAGGAGGCCGAGCGGCTTCCACAACGGCACAGGGAGGCAGAGATACTTCCTCGGCAGAACATGAAAGCGGGGCGACGTCCTCAGCAGAGCATGAAAGCGGGGCGACTTCCTCCACGGGACAGGAGAGGGGAGCGAGGTTCTCCGCGAGGCCCAAGGGAGGAACGAGGTTCTCCACGAGGCCCAAGGGAGGAACGATGCTCTCCGTGGAGCATGGGGGGGAACGATGTCTTCCGTGGAGCATGGGGGGGAACGATGTCTTCCGTGGAGCATGGGGGGGAACGATGTCTTCCGTGGAGCATGGGGGGGAACGATGTCCTCCGTGGAGCATGGGGGGGAACGATGTCCTCCGTGGAGCAGGAAGGGGGAGCGACATACTGAGAGAAGCAAAGAAAAGGAGCGACGACCTCAGCCGAGCAGGAAGGCAGAGCGACGACCTCAGCCGAGCAGGAAGGCAGAGCGACCTCGAGGTAGCTGAACAGTGGGGAATTCTTGAGTCCAGTAGGAGATGGAGCGACGTCTCTCAGGAACATGGAGGCAGAGTGACGTCCTCCACTGAACATGAAGGTTGAACGAGAGCCATAATAGGGGAGGGAGGGTGGGAGTTGGTCTCAGCCCCGACCACAGATTCCCCCTCCTGTCTGCATGGCATGGCGTAGTCCTTTATGAATGCCAGGTGTGGCCTGGCGCATGGTCTGTCTGGCTGCGGCAGACCTAGCATGCGGTTATTCTGAGCGAGTAGTTCATCTGTCCTTCTTCCCTGCTCCAATAGTCCCCTATACCACTCCTCATATGCTGCAAACCAGGCGTCCATCTTGGTGATCTGCTGCTTCTGATAAAGGGTCTTTCGTTCTGTCACATAGGTTGAGCCAGAAGCAAGTGCAGATAATGGCATTTATTGAAACAAACGTACTATGAAACAAAGACACTAAGACAACTTGGTTTAACACTGTGGCATGACACAAAACACAGAGACACAAACAACAAGAGTCTAGGACAACGAAAGACAAGCAAACAGTGCAGACAAGGACTATATATACACACACGAGTGTTCATTAACAAAACGTGAGTCAGGTGCAGGTGGTCATGTGACAGCTAGTGCAGTGCAGTGGCTGATGGGAAGTGGAGTCCAGAGTTTCTTGATACATGACACATTCCATCAACTGAGTATACAATTTCATCTGCATCTTATGCTTGCTTTTGGTCCTTTCATCCACTGCCTTTGTTAGTTTATATATATATATATATATATATATATATATATATATATATATATATATATATATATATATATATTCTCTTGCTTGTGTTTGTGTATAATTAATACAATCACTTATATATAAAAAATATAATTTATATAATTAATACAATACTGTTTAACAGATTTCATCCTTAAGCACTAAATCATTATTTTGTTAAGAGAATAATTTAAATCAGTGCCAAGATATAATTGATTATAATGTTTTGTTATACATGGTTTAATGAAACTCCGAGAATCAATAATCACTGCTTGCATTTTTATTTGCATAATACAGCAAAGCTTTTCCTTCGATAAAATTATAAGACGTTTCTGAACTCTGATCATTTTTACTTATGCTGTATGTAAACATGCTTTTATTTTGTTTTTTTACTGGACACTTTATATCGCTCTCTACAGATATGATATTAGACATTAGATTTTGCTCTAATTACCATTTACTATTACAAGCTTAGGATCACCCGATGCTTTTCTATCTGTGAGAGAGATTTCAGTCATATTTGAAATTATGTTAACCTTAGCATCATACATGTCAATAAAGTATATCTGAAACATTGAACAGGGCATGGAATTGCAGAGGTTGATGTTCTCAATATGGGAAATATTAGGTGTCTTTTTCATCATTCTCTGGCAACTATATTAAAGTGAATGCTGAATTCAAATCCTCATCTCATTTGCTTTCAGAGAGCTGCCTGACAAAGATAAAGGAATAAGCGCTCCACTTACTATTGACAGTGCTTGAATCAATATCAACAGGGAATACGAAAGTGAGTGTCGAAATATTTGATGAATATGTGGCACTTGAAACTATGAGTGATCCTTATTCACAGCTTGAGATCAGCATTAAGCAAAGGTCATTGACATTGTATCTCTCTGTTTAGGAATGTGAAGAACCATTTTCTTCTCACATTGAAGCTTTTCCTCATCTCCACATCAAAAAAAACTTTCATCCAGGTCTTCACAGGCTACATTCACACTGCATGCTCTCTCACCATGTTCCTTTGTCATTTCTAAATGCATGTCGTTTTGTCTGTGTGTGAGTAACTGTTTATTGTATTAACATTTCAGGAATATTATTGCTGTGCAGTAGAGTTCTGCACAATAAAAATCTTTTCCACTGCAAGCATCCCTTCCACTACCTGAAGGAGAAAGAATATTCCATTCACTCTAGCATTCTAGCTTTGTTTCACATATATTGCATGTGTGGCCTGTGTTGGATTATGTATCAAGGGTTATGGAACATACTAAAACACATAGAAGTGATTCTTAATACAGCTTTGGAGAGTGCTCATATGTTGCTTGTTATTGCTGGTAAACTCAGGTTTGGAGACATGTCAGATGCCATGATGCATCAATGAAACAGCATTGTGAATAAGAATGACACTAGGGAAGAACTAATCTACATACAAATGGACATGGCAGGATTACTTCATATAAAAAAAATAAAAAAAAAAGATGCAAAGCCACTATAACATGGATGGTTAATGAGGATCAATCATAGTTATATGTATAAGTTAAGAAAAAATATTTCTAATGCATTTTTTAAATCTATATAGTAGGCTTGTTTGAGGTGCTGGAAAGAATAGATTATAGACTAACTGGAACAAAATTTATATTTGAATTCCAAAATCTTGGAAAGTAGAGAAGGTGCTTTTTATTTAATTACTGTACTTGTATACTAGGTATGTATGACGTCAACAACTAATCAACAAAATCATTGAAATTCAACAATAAGACTAGTTAACAATATATTCCATTATACATTAGGTCTATGTTATGAAGCATGTTATGGTGCACCATCAGTTCATTTATACTAAAAATGCATTGGAAAATGGCAGAAAATATTACATAACACAAACAATGGAACAAAGTTTTCCAAAGTAGGGGAACACTTTACATTATACTCACAACATAACGTGTTTTTATTTGAGAGATATTTTGCAACTCAATTTTTTGTGGCCAATCTGGAAAAACAATTGAAGCATAATGTCACCATGGTTGAACCATACTTATTAACCACTAGGTATTCTGTTGAGTTGTCCTACTTGTCAAGTTGCCAACTGAATCACTGATTTATGGTCATTTTTATATTTTATATATATTGTCAGAAAACATCTCAAAACATCAGTAGTTTGTCTGACATCTCCATGCATTGAATATGACTGTACATGGTCCCTAATGAATGATTAGTCTACGAGACAAATTAATCACTTATTTCACACAAAGCTTACAGCAAAAGCATTTAGCCTGTGAGTAGCATTGGTAGATGTTTTATCACTTAATTTTCTTAATGAAAACAAATTTTAATATGTGTTGTGTGTCAAGTCATCAAGTCTCTATCCTGCAGTTCACACTGAAGGAGTCAATCTCTTTAAGATTTGATTCCCTGATTGACACATTGCAAGCAAAATAAATGAAATATCTGAGCATTTCAGTTAACAAGTCAGCTTGTGCACATTGGATTTTATTTTGAAGCAAACAAATCTGGGCTTAAAATGCAGGTAAGTTCTCTTCCGGCAATTGAGACCATAGGCCCATTGGTCATGTTGACCTGAACCAGTAGTCAATATATGCACTTGATTTTTCCATGCTAGGATAGGTCAGCAATATTGTATTGTAATTAGTGACCTGCTAGTTAATTAAGCCTATTTAAGAGTACTGTAGTAGTATTAGTCGATTGAATTGCTCAGTAGGAATATTTTTTAAATATATGTTTGGCATTTAATATGTTTAAAATAACCCAATTAATTGATTAAATGAAAATGCAGATTAATAGATTTTTGATTATCTAGCCCTAAGTGTACACTCACACCCTTTCTAGTACTATACTTAATGGAGGTTCAGGATCATGGATAAAAAAAGTCACCACTGCCCTGAGCTCTTTAGCACCATGTACAGCAACAACATTTTCATCTGCTTTTCTGAGGAAAATGAAACCATCTGCAATAAAAATAATTGAATAGCCACCTTAAATAAGGTATGGACAGAAATATAGGGAGAGACAAAAAATTTAATACTGAATGTCTGGGCACATTAGTTACATGGGCCAATGGAACAGTTCTTCAGGGAAAACACCCTTTCCACCTCATCATGATGAATTCTATAGATGCAGACCAGAGAGCAAAGTTATGCCTTCCACAGCGCCCACTCAGAAGATTTCTCCTCCCATAGTAGACTCCTGTACTGCAGATATGTCTCCAAAGACTGTTTCTAGGTAATAAAGTAATTAAACTCACACCTCTAATTTCTGGCACCTCTGCCCTTCCTAGTGGCCTCAGTAGAGACAAAAACAGAAAGACTGAAACAGAGGAGAAAATAACTTTCCTGGACAAAATATTAATTGCTCGCTTCATAACTGACATTCTTTAAAAGGTCATAGTATACATCTTTGAGAATTGTGGAAATAGATTATGAAATGGGAACATTGCTAGAACTGCCTCTCTTTTCAATTGAGATAACACTAATTCTCAATTGTTAAATATAATTCACCAAGAAATGGAGATAATTTTGGTATGAGTGAAGTAATATACAGTAATGATAACCAAATATGAACACACTATACAGTACATTATTCAGAATGAACAGATAATATGTTCTAACCAAATACAAATCCAGATGTGTATAATAAGTGCACTGTTCTTTTTACAGGACATCTGATTGAGACTAGAGGTATGCATCAGGACTGGGATCCTATAAAAACACAACAATAAAGGTGCACAAGCAGATAGATTTTACTTTTGTCGCAAGCCAGCACTCAAGCTCATAGGACAAACAGAGACCATTGCCAGCATTTCTAGCATCTTTAGTAACTGTTTGGTCAGGGTCAGAATAGTTTATATTAGGCTATGAGTTTGTTTAGGTTTTGGGGAATAGAACCAACCAAATTTTGTTAGAAATTATTTCTGGTAGGTACAAATATAATAACTGAGTAGGATTAAAAACAGTCCAGGACATTTCTCTAGTTCAAACCAGTTATGAACATGAGTGATGTAGTTGTGGTTGAGGAACTGTCAGAGCCAGAATTCACAGGCAAGGCTGACAGTGGTGACAGTTTCTATTTTTGTGAGTTTTTCCAATTTTTCCAGGGTTGCAGTGGGAGAATTCATATTATAATTTAAAAAATCAATTAAAACCCTAATGGACAGTACAACTGACATGAGATTTATTAATGTGGATTCACTAAATGTTTTGTTCTTACACATCTGTTCTGGCATTCATTCTTTATCCAGGACAATATTTGAGCTTTTACTGAAAAATAATGCCCAATATATGACTATTAATAATGTATTATTACCTTCTTATGAATCTAGTATGATATTGTCACATAATGCAGACGGGTTGAGATGTAATGCAGTAAAAAAAATGCAAATCCAAAAAATGAAAGGCAAGTTCAGAGTCAAAAAATGTGGCAAATTCAGCCGTGGCAAACAGACTTAACTAGGCGAGTCAAAAACATGTGAATCAAAAAAGGGCTAGGAGTCAAAAACAACCCAGAAGCACGCTGACACACTCCGGGCTGCTTGAGCATGGTGAAACTTAGCAAGGGGAAATACCTGATAGAGTCCCCGGCACGGGGGCCATCTCATCGGCCTCAGGCATGAGCAGAGCTTGGTAGGTCGTCTCGTCAACCTCTGGTTTGAGCACGTTGTGGAAAGCCGTGATATAAGTCTCTGGTGTGAGCATGGCTTGGGAGGTCACGTCATCAGCCTCAGACAAGAACAGGACGTGTGAGGCCATCTTGACCACCTCGGGCAGGAGCTGAACTTAGTAGGCTGTGCCCTCGACCTCTAACTGGAACAGGACTTGGTAGGCCATCTCGTTGGCCTCTACCATGAGCAGGGCTCAGTAGGCTGCCTCATCGGCCTCTGGCAGGAACATGGCTTCGGAGGCCACCTCGTTGGCCTCTGGCAGGAGAACGGCAGGAGAGACCACCCCATTGGGCTCAAACTGGGGCTCTGGAGATGAGGTCCCCATGTTGCCCTCAGGCTGGAGCTCGGCAGGGGAGACAATATCATTGGTCTAAGGCTGGAGCACTGGAAGCGAGATCGCCAGGTTGACTTCTGGCTTGAGCTCTGCAGGGGAGACCACCTCTTTGGTCTCAGGCTCGAGCTCTGGAGGTGAGGTCACCACGTTGACCTCTGCCTAGAGCTCTGCATGGCAGGAGGCTGCCTGTCGATCTCGGGAGGGAGCTTTGCAGGAGAGGCCGCCCTATCAGTCTCTGGCTGGAGCGCTGCAGGGATGGAGACCGCACTACCAGTCTCTGGAGGGGGCTCGGCAGGAGCTGGTTTAGACCCTGCAGGGAAAGAGACTGCCCTGTTGGTCTCTGGAGGGAGCTTGGCAGGAGAAGCCACCCTGTCGAAACTCAGGACTCCTGAACACCTTTATTAATAGTCCCACTGCCTGTGATACATTACTTAAGCCACCAGATCCTGTGGCACTGAGGAGCTCCGCCCACTGGCGAGTTGGGCCAGTAAGCCAGGACAGGAGGAACCCCAGCCACTGCTTCTCATCAGGCTTGGGGTCCACCAGGCTCACAAAATACAATTGGCATTTTAAAAGAAAACACAGACGAAACGGAAAAGCCATCATACAGATCCAGGGGAGTTAAGCACTGGCATGGTTATCCTAGCAGGAGGTCCTTTTTGCTTTCCTTCTGAATCCATGTTGATGGCAAAGTATTCTGTCATGTAATGCAGACGGGTTGAGACAGATAAAATTGCAGCAAAAGGCTTTATTAAAGAGACAGGCAGACAAATCCACAAGACAAGAGGCAAGTTCAGAGTCAAAAAAAAAACAGGCAATGTCCAGGCAAGTGGCAAACAGACTTAACAAGGCAAGGCAAAAACATGTGAATTGAATCAAAAACCAGAACACCAGAACAAGACTTGGTAATGACAGAGACTAAAAGGCAATTGAGTGTATACTTGAGTGTATAGACAAGATAAAGAAACATCGGGGTATAAATATACAAAGTAATCAAGAGGTTACAAGGAGCAGCTGAGAATGATTAGGACACATGACAGAAACAACCAATAACATGACAAAGGTGGAGACAGGACAGAAACCATAACAAAACACATGTGGAAACAAACCAAAAGTCAATGACAACCCAGAAGCATGCTGTCGCACTCCGGCCTGCTCAAGCACATTGAGTGACTGAAACATATAAAAATCTGGATATGTTATCAGGGACACAGAGATGAGGGAACCCAAATGCAGAACACAGACAGAGGACTGAAAATGACCAGGATTTGTTGAAGGCTGTGAGGTTGTGTGAGAAAAGCAAGTTGAAAGTGGGTAGTTGAGGTCAGGATTCGAACTCAGGTCCACAGCGTGAGAGCATATAGGACATAGATCGATTAATGTCACGTCATTATGTCCCCACGCCACACCGTCCGATGGTCCCTCCAGAATTTCATGTATCGACATACAGTCTGTCTTCGTTATGGTACTGTATAGTTTTGGCTGTTTCATTTTTAATTTTAGGAAAGCTTCAAGTTCATTTAATTATATGTCATGCTAAACGTGCAAATAGACGACTGCTTGAAGCTTGAACCGCATACTTACAGACTATATAGTATATAGAAATACATGTATTTCACCTACTATATAGTAGGTAAGTACGCGGTTTCGGATGCAGCCGTGCTCTCTTGATTGCCGTCAAACGGTTGAGCACTGCCGTGTGTGTGTGTGTCCTGTCACAAAATGTGGTGAAAACTCCCACACAACATTACTAGTGTGATTAATTTGTTTACATGTCTATCATGCACGTCAATAATGCGACTAAAACAGGAATACTCCACATGTCTTAATTCGATTTGTGTTTACGTCGAGTATGACTTTAGTTGGATTAAGGTAATAAAAAATGCTGTTTACATGGTAGTTTCTTAATCAGAGTATTGTCTTAATCGGGTTAATAGTGGATTATTGTTGTCCATGTAAACGTACTGTCTGAGAGGAACCAGACTCAAACGGGAACCCGTCCTCATCTGTGTGACAACTGATAGTGCAATTATAAATCATTTCCTTCTATAACTGTGTACTACATGGTCAAAAAGTGCAATTGTGTAACCAAGAAATGCATTATAGTTTTCATATGAAGTCTATTTTGTTGAAGTTATCAATTGTTCACTGTTGGAGACTTGAGTGTAATGCTGTTCGTGACAACTGCAGTCCTAAAGTTATCATAGCTATTGTGGTCCTAAGCCATCATAGCAAAACTGTCCATATCAATTGCAATGCAAACCATCTTCATTGTTTTTAACTCATACCATCTACAGTGATCTCATGTGTCTTTAGGTTGTCCATGTGGGATCATCCTCAGCAACAGTGAATGATTTCCAAGTGATGAGATCTCCAACAAGAAGTAGGGCATCAGGATGGATCAGGCAATAGCATCCAAACATCCCAGTTCACCACAACACTCTATGGCTGTGAGCCCTGTAGATCTGCTCCTTTACCTAAGAAAAAATATTCACAACAGGCTTGACTAAACAAATATATTTTCAGCCTAGACTTAAAGCCTAGCTGCCTAGCTGCCTAGCTGATCTCCATCCCTCTCCAGTTTCCCATCATCCAATAATGATATAAGAGGTTGGAATACTGAGATGTAGAGCCACTCACAATGTCACATTAGACAATATAGTACAAACAACCATTCAAGAGATGCACTTGGGGCAACTATTAGTGGTCTATATTTAGATTATATTCTCTTGGTGTCTATAAAACAAAATGTGAATTATTCTGGTGTCACCCTGTCTGTGTGATAATGTCATTCTTTATTCCCATCCTGTGATCATATATACTGTGGTAACATTTTTTTAAATCCAATCTTATGTAGTCATGTACTCAAATAATTTCTAATTTCACTTGCATCACACAAGTGGCAGTGTGCCAGTGTCTATGCTCCTCAGTCTAATACTCTGTTGCATCAGCCTCAGCAGAAATAATGAAGTTTGAAGCAGGCCAATGAAAGAGACTCAAACTTGTGCTAGTAAGCTGGAGTTTAAAAACTCTACATATTATATGTAGCTGTGACAGATACACTCTGCTGATATCAGCTTACTTCCTTTTATCTGATTCACTCTCCTTTCTTTTCTTTGCATAGCCACTGATGCATATTAATGACCAGATAGAGGTAATCTCATGACTAGAGTTTTAGTTAACACAGAGCTATAATGAATCAGAGTTCCAGTAATTAGGCATTTTCTCACTGCATCAGTCTATCACGTTCAGTCCATCTCTCTGAATGAGATGAGCTGATGTTCATGCACACATGCACACACACAAAGAGAGGAAAGATGTCTTTACTACAGTTAAATTTAACTTTTTAGGATAATGTTTTAACTGCTTGTCATTAAACCTCAATCTCATGGTTTGCAAGTCCATTAATTAAAATGGACAGTGAATTTTTAAGTAAACAGTGCCTCCTCTGGTGGAATGTGGTACTGTCAGAATGTCAGAGGTGCACAAGACAGAAACATTGTCCACCAGACTAACATGAGGGTTGCTGATCTTTGAAATGTAAACAAATGCATTTCTTACTAATGTAACTATCAAAAATGAACATTTCTTTGATGGTGTGTGTTTGTATGTGAGGGGGAGTATATCTTACTGGTGATAAACAACAACAAAAGAAACATCCTCTCACATTCAACTGCTTATATTTTCAGCAAAAAAAGTAAAAATTTGTATTAGCATAAAAAGTTTCAACAACTGAACAAGTTTCACAGACATCTGACAAACAAAAAGGGAGGGGAGGGGGGGTTGCCACTGCAATGACAATCAGATGTCCTTCCTGTCTCCCTGTAGCACTGTCTTAGGTGTCTTACATTACAGACATTGCAGTTTATTGCTCTGGCCACATCTGCAGTCCTCATGCCTCCCTGTAGCAGGCCTATGGCATGTTCACGCAGGTGAGCAGGTACCGTAGGCATCTTTCTTCTGGTGTTTTTCAGAGTCAGTAGAAAGGTCTCTTTATTGTCCTAAGTTATTGTAACTGTGACCTTAATTGCCTACCGCCTGTAGCCTGTTCAGTGGGTCTTAAGGACTGTTCCAAAGGTGCATGTGCCATAATTGTTTATGGTTCATTGAACAAGCATGAAAAACATTGTTTTAACAATGTCTTTCCAATAAACATCTGTAAAGCTTATTTTGATTTTTCAAAATTATCTTTAAAATACAGTCTCCTGAAAAGGGTTTATATTAGCGATGCACCGATGTATCGGCCAATATTCGCTATTGGCCGATAAAGGCAATTTTTCAAGCCGATAGTTTAAAAACATCCGATTATCAGGGCCGATATATCCTGTGAATCAAAAAAGGGTGGGAAAACACAGCGATTTCATGCTGTGTGTAAAGATTATGTTTCTTGTGTGGAATGATGACAAAACTGCAGTTTGTAATCTCTTTAAGCTCTGCACTGCTAAAATTTTACATAGACACTGCAGCAGTGAAGGGGGATCGAGGATCGTTTTGGCATCGAGTCTAATTTTTTATTTTTCCTGTGCTGCTTGAGCTGCTTACACTGAATTAAAGTGCCATTACACTGTTTAAAGATTTAAATGAAGAGGAGTTCACAAAAACGGTATATATTGCACAGAAAATATATTTGTAGAGTAGTATGTTTCATATCCAGTTAATGTTAATGAGTTAATATCATAAAAAAAAAAAGTTTATATTATATATTACCAGCTTGATGTCAATGATGAAGTAGAAATGCTTTTGTTTGTGGTGAGTGAGTGTGAGCCTAACAGGAGGTTTTTTTTAGAATTCAGTCAATGTTAATATGAATTAATAACATGCAATAAGTTAAGAAATCTTACTTTAATCTTCAGAATTTAGTTAATGTGTTAATGTTAATTTGAGTAATGTGTACTCTGTTTATGAGACCAGTTACTCTGAAACAAATTGTTGAAATGGAGAGAATAAAGTTTTTATTTGCATTTTTTTCAGAATTGTGGAATTAATTATTATTAATTTAAAATAAGGCATAAAAGGCAGAACTGTCATGATATGAAGTTGAGTACGAATGCAAGCGCGGATTTTCAAACATTTAATAACAAATAAACAAAATACAAAAGACTCTGCAACAAACATACGAAACACTGTGGCAAAAACTAAACATGGCAGCACAGACAAAAGCATAGTACGACAACGTGAGACAAGGAAGCAGTGCAACCAGTGGATATATATAAGCATGTTCATTAACCAGGAAGTGAATACAAGTGCAGGTGGTCATGTGACTGATGAGTGTGGTGCAGTGGCTGCTGGGAACTGGAGTCCAGAGTTCCTTCCCTGATACATGACAGAACCCCCCAAGCCCCCCCAAACCCGCTTCTCCCAGAGCACCAAAATACACTCCCTCCCTCTGGCAGTCCTGGCCTGGGAAAAATGTCCCCAGCTGGAAGGCTGAGCGGCATCCTCAGCGGAGCAAGAAAGCAGAGCGACGTCCTCAGTGGAACAGGTAAGCAGAGCGACGGCCTCAGTGGAACAGATAAGCAGAGCAACGTCCTCAACTGGGCAGGAAGGCAGAGCTTGGTTGTCTGTGTCAGAAGACCCGGGCATGATATCCCTGGCCCGGCTTGAATGCAGCACGATGGCCACTGCACAGTCAGCAGGAGGAACAAGGCTCAAGGCGGAGCCTGAGGGGGAGGTGATGTTCCCCATCATGCTCGAAGGGAGAGTGCCACTCTCCGCGTGGTCCGCAGCGTGAGCAAAGTTCTCCGCGAGGCCACAGAGGGGAGCGAGGTTCTCCGCGAGGCCAGAGGGAAGCTCCAAGATTTCTGCAAGGCCAGAGAGGGGAGTGAGGTTCTCCGCGAGGCCAAAGGGATGAACTATGCTCTCTGCGAAGCACGAGGGGGAAACAATGCCCTCCGAGGAGCAGGAAGGGGAGTGACATACGGCGCACAGCAAAGAAGAGGAGTGATGTCTTCAGCGGAACTTGGAGGCAGAGTGACGTCCTCAGCGAAGCAGGAAAGCGGAGCGAAATCCTCAGCCAAGCAGGTAGGCAGAGCGACGTCCTCAGCCGAGCAGGAAGGCAGAGCAACATCCTCAGCTGAACAGGAAGGCAGAGCGATGTCCTCAGCCGGGCAGAAAAGCGGAGTGGCTTCCTCAGTGGAGTGGTAAAGCCGAGTGATGCCCTCAGCAGAGCAGAAAAGCACAGCGGCGTTCAGCACGGCTCAGGCGAGCAGAGCGGAGCACTTGGGCATGTCAGGATGCAGAGCAACGTCTTCAGCAAACCAGGGTGACAGAGCGGCATCCTCAGCTGACCGGAAAGGCTGAGCCGCGTCCTCAGACGAGCAGGGAGGCTGACTGACGTTCTCCGTTGACTCTGTTTGCTGGACTAGATCCACAATAGGGGAGGGAGGGTGGGAGATGGTTCCAGCCCAGTTAAAAGGCCCCCACTTGTACCGGGACTCCTGGACCCTGAAAAAGTACCTTCCCTGATACATGACAAGAACTATCGGTATCTGCCGATATCACTCTGAATAATTGTTATTGGTATAGGCGGAGAAATTTAGTATCGGTGCATCTCTAGTTTATATATTAAAATATGGCAAACTTAAAGAGCAAAAAGGTTTTCTTCTGATTACTAAGGTTAAGGGTTAGACTCATGTGTAGGCATAATATTTCATTGGTTACATTAACTCTTCATAAATGCTGAAGATTTAAAAGGCTATATGGTGCAAAAATAGGATGTGGAGCCTTTGCTCTGAGATTTCTGGTTAGTAATCTCATTTACCTACTTGCCTCACATCAAAGCTTATCACCAGATAGTGTATCACTCTCATACTTGACAGAGGTGTAAAGCACAGGACTCTCAATCTCTTGTTATTTGAATTGCTAGATAATATAAAGTAGTCTCCTGATATATGTCCTGCAATTTCCTTATACCAAATTACAAAGATATATCACTTCCCTGTGTGACAATATGAATATTTGACATGATTTATAGATTTGCATTGGAGAATGGAGATGGTAATGAAGGACTGAGTGCAGTCCTGGACCCAGTCCTACTAAGGATATTCATCCCACAGAAGGGGTGAATGAGAGAACGACAGCCTTTATTCCTTTTGCTCTCTATTCCCACCCCTTCTTGATTTACATATTATGGGCTCTTCCTGTTCCAAAGAGCTGTTCCATCAGATTGCTCTGGACATCACATCATCCATCCGCAAGTTCATATTCCATGAGGTATCTTTCAGTAATGGAATGCCATTGACATCTATTGCAGTCCACTTCCATTTCTTTCTATTTCCTTAAATATACAGTACTGTGCAAGTCTTAGGCACATGCAAAGAAAAGCTGTAGATCAAAAATGCCTTCAAAAATAATGAAATTAAATGTTTCTCCATTTAAAAATAAACTATAAAAAGCAGTAAACAGTAATAAATGAAACAAAGACAATATCTGGTGTGACGACCCTTTGTTTTAAAAACAAAAGTAGTCTCAGGTATAATTAGTGTAGTTTTAGAAGGAAATGAACTGTAAGTTTTACTGAGCATCTTGCAGAACCAGCCACGGTTCTTCTGGAGACTGTTGCACTCGCTTCTTATTTGTGCAGCAAAATTCAGCAGCCACCATTATGTTTTTTGTCTGAAAAGTGTCTCTTACCACTTAATATGCTGCTTTCTTTACTGACATACAAACATTTTTGTAACATTTAATTTTGTGCTGGAAAACTAATGTTTGGAAATCTAAAATGTTTTTGTACTGACTCGATAATGTAGAAGTCAAAATAAAAATCTATAACAAAGTTTGTACTAAAAAAAATATGGTGCCTAAGACTTTGGCACAGTACTGTATCTCCCCCCCTTTTCATCATTCCCTCTATGTCTGTCCATTTCTCCTGTCTTTCTTCCTTGTTCTGTCTCTCTCTCTCCAGCAGTATCTTTAATACTGAAGCTATCTTGACTTGTTAGAATTGGTCTCACTGCCTCAGATGCAGGTCTTTTATCCATTTCCTTCACTTTTTTCATGGATTTCTTAAAAGCAGCTGATCAGTGGTCCTTCTGGATCACTCTAGCTGACACTCATAAAAAGAGATCAAATTAATCATGAATGAACAGAAGAAAGGAAAAGTAAACAACTTTTGAAAAGTGAGGGCAGAAAGAGAATTAGGTAGAAAGGTACTTGAGGTACTTGAGTACCTCAAGTAGGTACTTGAGGGAGAGGGGGACCAATATGGTCTCTGACTCAGAAGAATTAAAGGAATTTACATGACGCATTTAATATACAGGAAATCCCAGTGGTGCAGTGGGTAATTCTGCTGCCTCACAGCTTCAGGGTCTCTGGTTCCACCCTGAGCTCAAGTTAGTGTGTGGATTTTCTCAAGCTCTCCCCATGTTTGCATGGGTTTCCTCCGGGTTCTCTGGTTGCCTCCCACCTCAACAAAAATGGCAGTAGATGGAAGACTGGCTACAATAAATTGCCCCTAGGTGTGAATGAGCATGTATATGGTACCTTACAACAGACTGGCATCCAAACCAGGGTGTTTTCCTGCCTGTTCAGTGTTCCCGGGATAGGCTCCAGATCCAGTTTAACCCAGACCAGCATAACATGGTTACTGAAGATAAATGAATGGAATTCATCTGAAAAGTTGAAACCATTTAGCTACAGTGAAAGTGAATTTAATGGTTGCAATACATTTTTCATTATTCCAGGACTACTGGGTACTTCCAGGTACTCCATATTTGTACTATTGTGAGAGTTTTTTTTACAAAAGAGACTACAGTACTATGCATTTCTGTAAGTCACTCTGGATAAGGGTCTCTGCCACATGCGATGTTCATTAATTTAGGCCTCACTAACTGATACTGTAATTTCAAAAACTGAACCTTGATTCATTCTGACATAGAATATGAAGTATGAAAGGGTCAATACATTTAATTCTGAGCAGAATAAGCCAATTAAAAGTGGGAAGTTTATAGTACATTAGCAGTAGTTTCACGCTCTGCTGCTGGGGATGGTCCAATATGGATGCCTTAAATTTTAACAATAATGGTTTATACACAAGACTCACCCATTCTTCAAAAAAGTGGTATACTTGTACCTAAAAACATCTACTGGTATCATAAAGACCCTGATGATCATAATGAATAACCTTTCAACATGCTGAGTACTGAGTTTGGCTTTATAGTATACAGCTGTAGAAAAATAATGATTTATAGTCTCACTATCCAGTGTCACCCAGAAGAGGATTAGTTCCCTTATGAGTCTGGTTCCTCTCAAGGTTTCGTCCTCGTGTCATCTCAGGAAGTTTTTCCTTGACTCTGTCCCCTCTGGCTTGCTCATTAGGGATATAAATCTACATCCAGATTTCTTTAAAGCCACTCTGTGGCACTGTCTATTGTTAAATGTAATATATAAATAATTCTGAATCAAAGTGAACTGTACAGTCTACCTAGTTGTAGAAAGCCAGCCTGTTCCAAACCTGAGCCACAAAATGTTGATTCATTATTAAAGATAATGAAACCCATTGCTAGTTCATTCATTCATTTGCAGTACCTGCTTTGTCCTAGTCCGTGTCATAGTGGATCCAGAGTCTATCCCAGGAACACCAGGCATGAGGTGGGAATACACCCTGGAGGGATGCCAATCTATCACAGGACACCATGCACACATGTACACGTACTGTACACGTTTTATTCCAATTGTTCTTTGTTTTTTGTTCTTTGGCTTTGGTTCTCACTACTGTCAAGAGAAACGTGCTCTGTACACCCAGTTGTCTTTTGACTACAAAACATTTCTGTAGGTGACTCTGCATAATGTCTTCTGCCAAATGCTCTAAACGTGATTGTCAACGTCGTCTTTAGGGAAAAAATAAATGGCTTTACGTTCATTTGATTTACACTTGCTCTCACTGCATGTCGATTGCAGTCATGTGCCTGTGACTGCAGATGAATAGAGGAAGAGGAGAGTTAGCTTTATAGCTTTTCTTAAGACTCATAGTCAGTACAAAAAAAAAAAAAAAAAGAAATTACTATTTTCATTAGGTTTTACATAGTTTTGACATCAGGTTGATAATCCCAGTCTGATCTCTAAAAAGAACAAGTAAGGATGATGTAGCTGTATTGTATTTAATTTTGTACACATTAATTCATAAGAAAAAGTATGCATGTTAATCCCCATCGCTAACCTTAACTTTCATAACATTTCATATGAATTAAGTCAGAACTTTCAAGCGAGACCTTTTTGGACAATCCTTATGAATTTTGCATGAGAACAGGCTGGAAAGACTGCTGAATTATTGGTTTTCTCCATGTTTTACTTGTGGCTGCACACACACTGATGATATCAGTACTAAAGAGACACAAACATAGCATGGTTTCTAAAACATAGGTCATCAATAGAGCATGAAAATAGAAGGTAAACCCACCTCCTCTGTCTCCGTCATTTTTAGATGAATGAAAGAGTGTCCTAAAAGAGCACAGGCAAGCGTATAATTCGTCTCACTAATCTAAAGGTTATCATTAAGACAGATGACAGATGTGCCTGCAGACCACTGCCTTAGAGATACATTACTTCACACCAGGGGAGAGGCATTTGATTAAAGACTGTCTAAAAAAAGTTTTCAAAGCAGTGGAGACACATGTACAGGCATCAGAGAATATAAGTACTGATTGAAATTTGACAGATGACTTTCCTGTAAGAGCGTTAAGAGAAGAATTCTGCACATCCAGCATGTACAGCATTGCTTCTTGTCTTATTTTTGCAGAGTTTTCTTTTTATCATGCTGTCTTATTATAATGCTGCTTGGGTTTCTACCGTATCAATGAGCAGTGATGTCCCAGGATTTACTGTTATCAGTGAAAATACACACTGAATTTTCCTGTCAATGTTTAAGTAATCTCAGTCATCATAATTAATTGACTCCATAACTAATTCTAATGGCATTACTTTTGTTGTGCATATACTGTAATGTCACTGAATATATAATGTCACTGAACACTGAATGGCCTATTTCCTTTGAAAGGGAACTTTATATCTTTTTTACAACCAATATTAAGTCTGTTCAGCCTGATCAGGATACAGCAGTTACTAAAGATGAATGAATGAATGGATGAATGAACAAACAAACAAACGAACAAATAGACAAGGTTTAAGGAGGTTGTTTGTTTTCATTGCAGTCTGCACAATAGTCCAGACTATCCTCGAAATCATGAAGTGGAAAATTTTTTTTTTTTTTTAAAGAAATTCTTAAATAGTAAACGGGAAAGTAAACAAAAACTAATCTGGTTGCAATTTTTCCCTCAAGTTACACAATAGGTGATCTTTCATAAAATTTCATGCTTTGCTAAAATAAGTGGAAAGATTGCTTCTACATGAATGACATAGCAGTTGTTCGGCTCATTTTGAGAAACATGCTTCACTTTATTTATAATTATTGTACATGCACAGTAGAGATATATCTGGGCACATTAGACTTGCAATAAGTGGCTGCTAAATGTAATCAAAAATTAAAATGACAGCTTGTAGAAGAGTGCTTGACAGCAATGCCAATTTATAAGGTCACTACATCAACCAACAAACCTTTTTGTGGTTAAACATATATTTGGTTTTAGGTCAATCACTAAACAAAGCCTTTACTGTGAAGAAAAGTAGTAGCATATTGGAACGGTTGCTGCAGTGTTTCAAATTAAACATGAAAGTTAAAGCTGAAAGTTTGGAAGCAACAGTTTGATTTTTTAAAAACATTATTCCCATTATAATTATGATAATTATGCATTTAATATTAAAAACTAAGTTGTATTGTATCCCTAATCAGTTACATCTGATTCTTATGTTAAAGTGCTCCTAGAGGTTCTATATAATTAAAACATGTTTAATGTAGGGCTTTATCAACAAAGACCATTAGGCCTTTTCCCAATTAATCCATTTGATAAACAGTACATCACTGCACAAAAATAGGACATTATTAAAAATGTATTTGACTAAATTAGACATTTAATGTACATGTTGGTTGTACTTAAATAAAAATATTTTTAAATTTATAAACATTTGCTTTTTAAAAAACTTTTGCACTGTCATGAAAAGTAATCTGAAATGATAAATGAACTGCTTTCTGTTCTTTATGTTAATTTATTCACTAATTCAATTACTAATTCCAGTCAATTATCAGTCAATAAAAGTTTCATATTATTTGAAGCATATTAAACTTTGGCTTGAGACTCTTAGAATAGAGTTTGCAAAGGCACTGTTGTGATTCGGCCATAGGCATGAGCCTGAAGGGTGAGTGCCATAGCTAAGCACACAATTGTGAATGTGTTATTGCTTTTATACAATAGTTGTGTACACAAGAACTTAATATAAAATCACTGACATTTCTGACACAACATGATTTATTTTTGCTCCTGTTTATTTGTGCTTATTATCTTTCACTCGCAAAACAATGTTTTACATGTTCACACAAATGCAACACATTTTCTATAATTTAAATCCTTGAAATAAACTGTATGAAATTGGTCATTATGATTACTCATGACCAAAAGTATGATTTCACATTAGATCATAACAAAAGTTAACAAACAGAAGATAATAATATGCAGAAACAGTACGCTATATCAATTGATTATTTTGTTTAAAAAATATGCATTTGTATGTGGGTGGTTTAATGTGTAGGTGTGTGTATTATACCTATTTGAGAAAAAGTTATATTTGTTGGGAAGTCAAATGTGTAAATATCAAGAGACAACATTAGTATAAAAATAAAATTAAAAAAAGTGTTTTTACATTAGCACAATACTGTGTGAGACATATATATACATATATATGACAGCATAGAATGAATACAGGACACAGGCTGATACAATGGATATAAAAAGGCAACAGCCCTGTTAAAATAGTAGGTTTTTCTGATGTCAAAAAAAACAAAAAAAAAAAAACAACAAAAAAAAATTGAACCAAGATAAAACAACCTCAGTAGGAAATTACAATGTATAAAGATTAAGTGGAAAACAGACACATTTTAGGGGAAAATATGAAAACTAAAATAGTTACAATAACAATGGTTGCATACGTGTGCACACCCTTTTATAATTGGGGATGTGGCTGTGTTCAGAATGAACCAATTACATTCAATCTCATGTTCAAAAGGTCAAAGCTCAACTAAATCACTTAAAACCATGTGGCAAAATGTTATGGTCTCATGAGACCAATTCCAAAAGGTATAATAATTCCATAATTCCAAAAGGTATGTTTGGTGCCAAAAAAGAACATCACCAAAAGAATACTATACCCACGGTGAAGCATGGTGGTGGCAGCATCATGCTTCATGGCTGCTTTTCTTCAGCAAGAACTGGGGCTATTATCAAGGTGTAGGGAATCAGGAACAACTACAAATACCAGTCTATTTTAATGTAAAACCATCAAGCATCTGCTAGTTAACTTAAGATGAAAAGAAATTTCACCTTTCAGCATGACCATGACCTAAAGAATACATTTAAATCAGCAAAGGAATGGCTTAACCAAAAGGAGATCAATGTTTTTGAATTGCCTGGCCAGAGCCCAGACCTGAATCCAACTAAAAATCTGTGGGGTGACCTGAAGCAGGCTGTGCATAGGAAATGCCCTCACAATTTGATGAATCTAAAATATTTTTGCAAGAAAGAGTGGGAAAATATTGCCAAGTTAAGATGTGTCACTCTGTTAGACTCTTACCTAAAAAGCCTGAATGGTGTAATAAAATCAAAAGGTACTACAACAAAGTATTAGTTTAGGGGTATGCACACTTGTGCATCTAGATTATTGTAAGTTTTTTTTATTTTTTCCCTAAAAAAAGTTTCTGATTGTTTTCCACTTTATTTGTATACTTTGCAATTTCACATTAAAGGTGGGAAAAGATCTGACATGATTTATCTTAGTGTCATACTTTTACTAAACAGCACAGACAAGCAAAGGGAACACACATACACACACAAACTGAAGTAGTCAACGTCAGAAGTATACACACCATAAATCGGAAGCTGAGATGAGGGACCTCCATGATGGAGATACAGCTTTCTCACCCTCCCTTCAACAAAGACACTAAGCTCCTTAGGGATTAACTATGCTGGGTTAGACACCCACTAAAAGTGTCAGTGCAAAAAAATTGAAAAGAGAAGTAGCAGGGAACTGCTTCAGGACTGGGAGGCACTCATAAAAAGAACTAGCAGAGGTCAAATACATAATGAGAAAAGAACTGTGAAAGGTGAGATGGATATGAAGACAGCACCGTCTGTGCTCTGGCAAAAGCTGCATCGGAGGAATAGTAAAACTGAGGACTCGCACTCTCTCCTCTTTCTGTACTCAGTCCACTCTTTTCCATTTTTCCAATGCCTGTATAAAATCAATATACGTACATGATATGTAGATGGGAAAACAGTGCATTGTACTGAAACTAGATGACATTGCAGCTGCTACACCATATGAGGACAACAGTTTAAGTCTGTTTCATAACACATACTTACAAGGAGCATCTTTTCAGACATTATCATATGATATGATTCAGTATGATACAGATAAAGACCTGTGAGAAAATGTGTGACTCAAGTGGTTAAGGCCAAAAAGAACTGTTAAGACACACAAAGTCTGTACACTCCTTCTTTGTTCGGACTTTTCCCATATCCACTTGGGGTCGGTTCTCCTAATCTTTTGCCTCCATATTGCTCTGTTCTGGGTCGTCGTTGGGTCTATATTGTCTCTAGCGAGGTCTTTATTTATAACATTCTACACTGCGTCCCGTCATCGAACCCACATTCCAACTCGCTATGTGCACTTTTGTGGTCAGTGGTGGTCAACTTTGACAATATAGACCCAACGATGACCCAGAACAGAGAAATGTGGAGGAAAATGATTAGGAGAGCCGACCCCAAGTGGATATGGGAAAAGGCCGGACAAAGAAGGAGTGTACAGACTTTGTGTGTCTTAACAGTTCTTTTTCACAAAGTCTGTACACTGAACTATAAATTTCAGCAGTACACAGACAGTGAGTGGACTACTGAGTGGACAAACCAATAATCCATCTTTAACTATCAATAAACCAGCAAGGAACTCAGCTATAATATTATTTCCTCTCAATCTGTATTTTGACAAATCCCACCCTATTGCACTAAGATCATTCCTGCTACCAGTACTAATAGCTGTTATTCACAAGCAGGCCAGTTAATTTGAAGCCGGACTGTGGACGTTCCACTGTTTGCTGTGATGCGAGCGACCTCTTAAATGTGAGATCATGAACTGCCTAGTATTGTTTTATTTTATTTACTTCCCATGTGGAAACAGCGCCAGGAAATTTAGGACTTGGTCTGATATTGAGTTAACTTTCTCCTCTCCTCAACTTCTTCACTCTCCAATATAAAAGTGCTTCTGTGCTCTACGTCTTAATGTCCCGAGCTGTCATATCATTATCGACTGGAGGGAAATGGAGAGAGATGGAGATCAGCTCTTAGAAGGTCACATGGTGTCTATGACTGATTCATGATGGCATCCTCAGTCACTCATCAGCAGGAATTACAGGAAATTGTGGCTATGAAGAAATGTGAAATAAGGAGCAATCATTTTAGGACTGATGAGACAATGAAGAAAATGCTGTTGTTATTTTTTTGCAGACAAATTAATAATCCCATATGACTTGTCACAGTATGTAGCATAACAAAAAAGGACCATTATTTATTTACATTTCAGTCATATATATATATATATATATATATATATATATATATATATATATATATATATATATATATATATATATATGGAAATGCGAAAAAAAAAAAAAACTTTATTCTCTCCATTTCAACAAGTTGTTTCGCACTAACTGGTCTCATAAACAAAAAAAAAACTAAACAAAAAAAAAAACCAAAAAACAACACATTACTCTGATTAATATTAAGACAGAATTAACTAAATTCTGAAAAAATGCAAATAAAAACTTTATTCGCTCCATTTCAACAATTTGTTTCAGAGTAACTGGTCTCATAAACAGAGTACACATTACTCAAATTAACATTAACACATTAACTAAATTCTGAAGATTAAAGTAAGATTTCTTAACTTATTTCATGTTATTAATTCATATTAACATTGACTGAATTCTAAAAAAACCTCCTGTTAGGCTTACATTCACTCACCACAAATAAAAGCATTTCTACTTCATCACTGACATCAAACTGGTAATATGTAATATAAACTTTTTTTTTTATGATATTAACTCTTTAACATTAACTGGATATGAAACATACTACTCTACAAATATATTTTCTGTGCAATATATACTTTTTTTTAACTCATCCTCATTTAAAACAGTGTACTGCCACTTTAATTCAGTGAGAGTAGCTTGAGCAGCTCAGCAAAAAAAAAAAATTAGACTCGACGCCGAAACTCCTGCTTCACTGCAGCAGCGTCCGCTGTAAAAGCACACATCCGTTAACATGTACGGCGAAAAAAATATGCACTGCTTCTGCTCTGCTGCAGCGTGTGGTGTAAAATTTTAGCAGTGCAGAGCTTACAAACTGCAGTGTTGTCTTCATTCCACACAAGAGACTTCTTTACACACAGCATGAATTCAGTGTGTTTTCCCAGCCTCTTTTGATTGACAGGATATAATCGGCCCTGATCATCGCATGTTTTTTAAATTATTGGCCATCAAACTGCCTTTATCGACCAATACCAATTATTGGCAGACACATCGGTGCATCTCTAGTGTATATATATATATATATATATATATATATATATATATATATATATATATTAGGGATGCACCGAATGTTCGGCCGAAAATACCAAAAAAAGCATTTTCGGTGTTCAGCCGAATAAGTGAAAAGGCCGAATAAATTTGACCGAACAATGACGTGTTTGATGATGCGACCAAATAGCCTAGCAACCAGAGTGAGACACGCGAATGTCACGACCTCGATGAGGGGGCGCGCGCATGCACGAGCTACGTGCACGAGCTACATGCTCTTAGAATGTTTACTGTGGACACGTGGGTTTGTTTTGTTTCTGTTCCGGAGTATTCTATCACGTCACGAGACGTAAGGGAGTAGAGTACGGAAGCAGGTAAAGACGTATTTATTTAAGGGCAGGCAGACAAATCAAAATCGTAATCCAAAAAAACTTAGTCAAGACAGGCAAAGGTTTCAGCCGAGCGGCAAACAGGCATAAACGGGGAAAAGTAGGAATCAAAGTCGTGGTCACAGAAAACAGAGTCAAAGCACAAAACAAGAAACATGAACTAGTACTGTAGACTGGGAGCGGAAAAAACAGCGGGGACTAAATGAACTAATCTATAGTTTAAACTAACTAAATCTATCAAGGAACATGACTAACAACTTATCTAACTATACTATATCTACTATAATACTCCGCGAGGTGTACAGGGACGCGAGCAGTATATATCCCCAATATAATCAACCGTATATAACCGAATAGAACCATTTTTTGCACTCTTGTCAATGCACTTTTTAATGCACTTTTTTGTTGTAGGCTACAGAGTGTTACATTCTTTCAGCAGTCAGTTATAGGCCTAACATAGGCTATTCAAGGGGGGCTCAAAGATCACCACATACAAATATTTGTATTTTACTCATTTATTTATTTAAAGTTATATTGTGCCTTGTTGGTAGCCTATGCCTGCTAGAATGAAAAAAAAAATGTTCAGTGTTAAATAAATATTTTGAAATTGTAGTTTTTGTAATTGATTTTTTTCTTTGAAAAGCAGGACAAAATAGTAAAAAGCACATTTTGACTATTTAATTTATGCAATGGTGAAAAAAATGGCAAAATAAATGGAAAAAACGTGTTTGGTATTCGTCCTTCGGCCTTTGGCCAAGTTTTTCATTATATTCGGTTTCGGCTTCGGCCAAGAATTTTCATTTCAGTGCATCCCTAATATATATATATATATATATATATATATATGTGTGTGTGTGTGTGTGTGTGTGTGTGTGTGTGTGTGTGTGTGGTGAAAGTGTCCATAATACCACCTCCACATTCACTATTAAGCTTTTCAGTGAAATATTTTACAACCTTTACCAGTCCTGTCAGTTAGGCCTACAGGAAACCAATTAACATTTCGTGGTCAGGTAAGCTATTCTTTCTTTTTTCACATATTCTGTTTTTTGTCTCTTGGGCGGCTACTGGGAAGAGTCACACAAATTAGCAGTGTGAGCTGGGGGCCTCAATTACCTCGAAAAGGTCTTGTGTTCCTTTTTTGCTGTGTGGCCAGCAGAGAAGATGAGCAACAGAAAGGCACTGGTGGAAAAGAGCTGCAGGGAGAAATAAAGAGGTGGGCTATAAAAAGGCATTCTGTAGAAATAGAGAGGCAAAAGAGGTGGTGAGGTGTGGAGGACAAATGACGCCTCTGTCAAAAGGGTTTCCCCTTGGGGGACAGCAGATGATTTTTTACAATCTCATTAAGCCTCAAAGTTCCCCAAACTACCACCACTGTTCACAGAATACATGCTGCAATCTTTTCTGTTTTGCCTAAGAAAATCCATGACAGTAATAACACTGGTAGCCATTTAACACTTAAGCCAAAGTATTTTTATTATTTCCTTTTCAATTTAGTATCAATATTACACACTACTGGTTTATTTTTGTAGTAGGCTATAAGTAAATTTTGATTGTATAGCAGGTGATAGCACCTTCTGAGATAACAAACAACATCTGTTCAAAGCTGCCTAAAGTATGTCTGTAATATCAGCCATGCCTTTAATATTTGATGTGCATAATTGCTCTGTTAATAATATCTGCACTAGATGACATTTGTGGTGAGGAGTGAGGAGCTCTCTGCTTGTTATCTGGGCTTTAGTCTGTAGATTTGGTGCTAATCCATAAATTATTTATTCTGGCCTCATATTTTTTAGGTATTAGATCTCATTAGCTCTTAATACACACACACACACACACAAAATCACACTACATCAACATACACCTAAAATATGTATATGCAGAGACATGTAGCCTTCTGCAGAATCCTGTAATTGCATAGTCATTAGTTATGGCACATAATATTCACTCAGTGTCATGATGACTCATGGCATAATTATACACACCATCACACACCAACACATGGAGAGAGAAAACATGCAGTGTGAACGCAGCTTATGCAGACATGAAAGTATTTTTCATTAGGAGATATGGACATCTATTTTTTTTCTCACAGTTAGATTATGTATTAGAAAGAGTGCAGTAATATAAACCTTGCAGGCAGAACTGTCTGCGCTCTGCTGTTACAGAAAATGAATCAACATCTGACCAATCAGAACCATGCATTCAATAACACTGTGGTTTAAAAATTTACACACACAATTGGGCCTAAAACCATACCAGCAAAATGCATCACAGTGCATAACAGAGCTACGGATAGTACGTAATGTTTTTCTTATGCAGGGCTCTACAGTGCGACTTTGTGCAACTGTGAAAAAATATTTAGGCGCCCCGGTATGAGTGACCTGTTCGAAATTGTACAATACAATAGAAATAAAAACTACAACTCCAAAATGCGCAAGAGTTACTCTTGCACTGCTTTTCATCACCTCAATCAACCGAACAAGCGTGCAAATACTGCAAAGAAGCGATTATGATGACAAGAGTAACACTGTACATCACCTGCTTCTCTCAACTTGCTGATCTCACAAACCGTGATCTTTTATTGAACATGCAAAATGACCTGAACCTGCGACTGTGACCTTCTCGTGTAGCCACAGCAGCGTCAGGCACCAGTAAATTAATAATAATGCTAATGCTACAAGGTGGGTGTAATTCAAAGTTCTTTATTAAACAATTCCTCAGCAAACATAATCAAGATTAGCAACTGTTCAGTCTGCAAACATACACTGCCGCTCTCCCTTCAATCTCTTCACCAACTCTAACAGACAGCACATTCACTTCATTTAAGTTCACGATTGCTATGTATCACCAGAAAAGGAAACTCCAGTTTTCATGTTTTTATTTAATCCCCCCAAAAATGCAATATTATCAGCAGACATGGCAACACTGTACTGGGGAAACCCATCTAAGGAACCACATCATTTAATATAAAAAATAGATATTATAATAAATTCATGAGATATAAATAAAATGACAAATGAAATAATGAGTCTTTATTGGTCACATATACATATGCACAGTGAAATTCTTTTCTTCGCATACTCTTGCATGTCAAGAAGCTGGGGTCAGAGCGCAGGGTCAGCCATGATACATGAAATGTTTAATTACTATGGGTTGCATTTAAGATCAATTTGACATTAAGCTTAGTAGGCTGTTTCCTTAGAAGGCTATTAGCCTTCTTTTTCCTGATATGGATAATTTTTGTCTTAGTCTACTTTTAATTAGGTTTCTTTATTGTTTAAGATATTTTATTATTATATATATATATATATATATATATATATATATATATATATATATATATATATATATATATATATATATATGCTTGTTTATTTATCAAATAACCAACAGTATTTGTCATTGCTATTATTTTAATTCAATTAACAGTGACTATGAGCAGAGAGCTTACATTTAACTGTTTATGATAGACCTCCTGATTAAAGTTTACACAAAAAAAAAGATTGGTCGATCAAGATGACAAGAAATCATTATCGGCTGTAAAAATCCTGATCAGAACATCCATAAGGATCCATAAAGCGCTTTGTATCTGACGGGTAAATGAACTCACCCAATCACATCCTATGAGATTATTCAGATATGTACACAATATACGCAGAGCAGTTCGAGAATTGGCTCCAGCCCAGAACCATGATGTTTGAAATTGTGGATAATTAGAAATCATTGACTGCAAAATATTTACATAATATTGCCAAGGCTTGCTAACAGGCTTTCAGCAGTTACACATCAATATTAGTTGAGAATTTCCAGAAGTGCAACAACTGCACATTTTCTTCAGTTTTATCCTCCCTCTCTACAGTTCAATCAATAATTGACCTACAGTATCAGAAATAGCATAGCATCGGAAATTTACTGTATAAACAGATCGTTGCCTGTACATCCCTGTCCCTGTGTGTTTTGTAGGTCACCTATCTGTAGATGTAGTGCAATAACTGCCTTCTTGACTGTCCTCTTCTGTGAACTGAACTTCAGACTGCTTTCTGTATAAACACTCTGATGGACATAAATTCCTCTCTCAGTGGCAAAATTATTTGCTCATAATAGATAACATTGGGATAGCATGGCTTGACCATCTTTCCCAAAATAAATTATTTTAATTGCTGCTTCTAATTTGGTATTTGGCAAACTTTAGTTCGGGCATCAGCAGGACACACAGCAGTGGGCCTTTTAGAACAATTTAGCATGAAGCTGGGTATATTGTAGTTGTCAGAAATAGATAGATGTAAAAAGCTTTGCTTTCGAAAAAAGAAAATCTTGCACCACACAAACTCACACTGATGGTGTGATGATTTATATGGACTCTAAAGCAAATATATTAATAAGTCCCTATTATGTATATGTTTTAGAAGGAAGGAAATAAATTGCTATAGTTTTACAGTTTCATTACTTTTTTCTTCATTTCACTCTTTGTTTCTCCTTATTTTGAAAGAATATCTTGGAGGAGTCAGTTTGTATTTCCAAAATGAAAAGGTGTGTATGTATGTGTGTGTGTGTGTGTGTGTGTGTGTGTGTGTGTGTGTGTGTGAGAGAGAGAGAGAGAGAGAGAGAGAGAGAGAGAGAGAGAGAGAGAGAGAGAGAATAGTTTCCATAGAGATGAGTGAACATACCTAACAGATTTGAGGGGAAATGGGACCTCCTACCATCTGAGCCTCAAGTCAAAGGCATCAAGGAAACAGTCAGCTGGTGGGAGAATGGTCAGTGGAGCTCAAACCTCCAGACAGCCATATTATCCACAGCTAATTAAACTCTGGTGCTGCACATATGAGCGAGTGCCATTTCACCTCATCTCGCCTGCACTCGCAGCTCTGCTGATGTGTGATTAACTTCGGGGAGCAGCAGGACGATCTGCTCACACATATACCCAACCTCCCACAGAGATGAAAACACTCTCTAAACACACTTTAAGAGAACATACCAAACACATACTGTACTGTACTCTGCTTTTGTGTGTGTCAACATCTCTTGAAATTTAATTAACCCTTTTTTTATTCATGTTTCAGTAAGTAGCATTCATCTTTCATATACAGTTGATACCCTAAATGAACTAAACCACAACCAGTAATGTAATGGATTATATAAACCAGATAATAGATTCTCCCTCAATTTTCTGGTAAAATGTTCATCTTCTGTCATTTGTTCCCAAGTCAATGGCTTCAATGAAAATAACAAAACTTATAAACACACACAAGACAGCAATGTCGTCTGCCAACATAGAAGAGTCTGCATTATACAGTCCTGTATTTTACACTTTCACAGTAAAATAGAATAATGCAGATGGCCTTCAAATAATGCCAAATCTACATAAATCAAAGATTTGTTTGCTTTGTTTTTAACGTACATGTACCCAGTTAATACCTAGAACTGTAACAGAAAGCTTTACTGACAAAACCTAATGGCCGCATCCCTCTGCCTGTAGATTGTATCTTTGCTTGACATAAATTTAAATAGTGTTTGAGTGAATAATTGTCACACCAATAACCAGCTATTTCATTATGTCCTTTAACCTCCTCTAAAAATGGTTTCACTGATTATCCTGTGGATTATATTTGGGTAAAGCTCTTTATTTATCACCTACACTTTAAATGATCAGGACCGTTTTAGGAGACAAAATGGCAGAATATAATAGATATTCTAATGTATGGAAGTAGAATACAATCAAAAATTCTAGTAAAGCAATATATTCCAACAGGTTATGAAAAGCTTCTCAATATACAATAACAAGCTACTTTTACTTCACCAAGTAATGTGTAGTATTTTGTCACTCTGCACCACTACCTTTCCTCTTTTCTCATAAACAGTTCAATGATATTTTTCAATTAAACAAATTACAATGTGCAAACTGTTGTTTGTTGACTGCATCTGTCTGGAACTAAGTTCAATACTTTTAATTAGTGTAAAAAGCTCTTTATACTGTGTGTATGTCTTGCAAAGTGTTCTCTGAGAATAATAGCTTTGCGTTGCAGCTACAGAAAAGGTATTCTTTTAGTTATAAAAACAAGACTATCAAATATCCATATTTATCAATGTTTAGGAGAATGAAAGATTCACATAGCAGTGGATAAAGGTTTGATAACTGTTGCCAAAAATAAAAGTAAATACTATCGACTTTCAAAACTTACAAATAAATACTTAAATACATTTTTTTGTTACTTCATAGCATCAGGATAAGTGATCAGGAGTGTTTCAAATGAATTAATGTGATTAAGCAGTGAATTATTTTCAGGCAGCAGAAGCGGATGCAGGTGCAAATGTATGCTTTTATTAAACAATATGCAGGAAACAAAAAACTCCAAAAATGTGGGACACAACATAAAACATGCAAATGTCAGGCTATCAGCAAACAGAACAGACTAGTAAAAAAAAAACCTCAAACCAAAGGAAAAAAACAAAGTCAGAATAAACAGGATATCCAACACTGAACAAGGCTTGACACATCAGGGACAAAGACACTGGTGATACTTTGTAATAATGTTTGGTGTGTGTATATGGTAGTGAGTGCTGATTAAAAGTCCAGGGGTCTGTAATGAGTATTCGGATGACTGTAAATGTGACAGTGAGTGTGTGTGCTGGGAACTGAAGTTCATGGCGGCCATGTTTGCAGTTCAGGGAATCCTTGCTGATTCTAGCATACACACACACACACACACACATACATACATACATACATACATACATATACATATATATATATAAAAACTTTTGACAGAGCATGACAGCCAACCTCCGGTTTTTTAACAGGTAGCATCAGCTAATATAAAATAACAGCAATCATGGCATGTTTTATTATTCATATTGCAGCAAATGCCTAAACAACTATTTAATTATACCTTGTACTAAGCATTAGAGTAATTTTATCTTGTGCAATAAATTAGCTGCACAAATGAACACATCACAGTTGCTTTTTTAATGTGAGTTGCTTGTTGAAATGTTAAATGTAACAATTGTAATGAAAAGTTAGAAATGCAAAGCAGCTGTCCCCACTGTAGATATTCAAAATGTTCAGAGCATTAAATACTGAATTATTCAATAATTAACTGTGTAGCTCATATTACCATTCACCACATATTACCATTGACCTACAGACCGAACCATATAAACATCAAACTCATGAAGCATCCTACAGTCCTAGGATCCCAAACGAGCATGAGGATTTGACCTTCTGTCTGCCACTGAGACATCCTTTGAGGAAGTTAGACAGATCAAGCACACGGTTAAGCCATGCACTGAAGCCACTCTGACTCTCCGCCAGTAAATTTTAAATAATCCCATACGAGAGCTACATATCATACACTTGCTGGGAATTTTTTTGGAAACCTGATTTAAAGCATGCCCCCCCAAAATAAATAAATAAATAAATAAATAAATAAATAAATAAATAAAACAACCTTCAGACTGAAATACTAATGTATACTTTTCTGTAGTACACTCTGCTGCTGATCCAATATGTGAAAGAACACTAAACAAGACATGCTAATACTGTCACCATCCAGCACCTCCATTTCTTTTTCTCCTGGTATACAGCAGTGCATTCATTACTATACATATGCACAGTTCCCTTTTTTTCCGTTTCCTTTCCTTTAGACATGTTTCCATGAAAATACAACTTATGAGCCTAAAAAGCTATGCATCACACCTACTTTAGCTACTCATAGCTTTTTCAGAAGACAACCGGGCAGAATACTGGGTAAACACCACAGAGAGGTACTAATGATAAACGACACTGAAGCTGCACTTGACAAAGATATCTTGTCTCTGCCCTGAATTACACACAGGAGGTTACACCATTCAGATCAAGTATGCCTGTGTAATCTCAGAAAAACAACTTAAACATACAAGTAACAACTGTAAATCAGAGTTTTTGGAATTGCTGGACTAAAATAACAGCAATTCATGGGAATGTTTAGGTAAGGCTGTTATATCTAATATAATTGCATAAATCAAGAGCAACAGCTGTAATTATAATAAACAATACAACAACATTGCCTAAAATTTAAAGGGTCCTCAGGAACAGATGGATCCTTTGAAAGCACATAATTACTCAGACATCATTAATTAGATGCAGTGAGTGATCATTTACTGAACTATTAATAATGCAATGATAAAATTAGTAAGAGTACTTAGTTGACTGTGGTTAAAATGACAAGGTCAATTATTTACAGCTTATTTTTTGTAAATAACACTTATCACAACCAAAATATCTGAGTTGTTTAATCTTTAAACATTACCTGAACAAACTTGTGTTTATGTACAAAAAAATGTATTGTCAGTGTTCATGTCTACAAAGGCCCAGGACTCAAGAATTTAAGGATTTTAATATGGCAATTCCTTCATTTATCCAATATGCCACAAATACTGCACAAAAATGGGCAAATAATCTAAATCAGAAGAAAATATTTTGAAAGCCAAGACTGAGTCCCTTATGTTTCTGTTCATTTCATATAATGGAAATGCTTTATTAAATACTGCGTATATATATATATATATATATATATATATATATATATATATATATATATATATATATATATATATATATAATCTGCTGGATGTTTTGATCAAAGTTGTAACAAAATTGTGTTAACTGTGGGGAGCATACTTATTCATAAAACCATCTTACAACTTCATATGAAAATCAGATTTTATAAAATATATCAACATTGTTGTGGCTTGTTGTAATTCAGTTTTGTATTAAATAAAATACATGATTTTTCCTCATGGAAAAAGTGTCCTTACAGTGAAATGTGTACTGTAATGAACATAAGCATAAAACCCACCTGTGGTGAAAGAAAGATTGAGTGTGTGAGAGAAACAAAGAGCATGAAAGAGTGTGTAAACATTTCTTTCAGGAGCAGTTCATCAAGCAGCTCATTTTGCATGACAACAACACATCCTTCGATTAACACCTACTCTTATCCGAAACCCATACTACTCTCCAGTCCACTGTGTCTTAAATTCTTTATATTGGATGTAGCACTGAAAGACTGCACTTGTGGATGAATTACAGGGAAGACTTAGTCTCAAAGGTATACTGATGTGACTGTACTATATAGGTTGATATTCTTTGCAATACATTATTCCCTACTGATGATTTCACAGCTTGACTAACTTGATATATAACTCATGGATGAAGGACTTCAGTTTGCCATCTGCTATCTTTTGTTGGTACATTAAAGATCTTTGGTGGAATGGATGCAGAGAGAGAAGTGGGAAGTGAAATAAACTGACCTGTGAACAGTGCTAGTAGCCAGAGGAGAGCAGGGCAAGCTGAACATGAGGCATATGAGAAAGAAGCAACATTTTCCACATCATTTCCTCTAATGTGCTACCACAAAAATGAAGAAGAAGAAAAAAAGTGAAGTAAATACAGCAAATGTCATCCTAGGCTCCATTTCTAACACCTCCCTTAAGGAGGGCACTGTGGTGACAAGTGGAGGAGCATGGGAGAGGAATTTAATGTAGCTGATTCATCTGCCATTAGCACAGCCTGTGCAACCATCAGAGGCTAAATCCTGTGCCCTGTAGGATTACACATTTAAACTGTCTGTCTACATCTGCTTAGCTCTTTCTCGTTCTAAGTTCAACATGGTTATACCCCTGTGAAACCTTGTAAATGAGAATGTTATCTGTATTTAAGTAGATTAAGACAGTGATGTGAGATTTGGGGGTGTCTGAGAACAAAGATGCTTCTTCTTGTGTGCTTCCTTTTAATGATGTAGGTCGTTGAATGTGTTGTTTAATCCTCTATTTTTAACAAAGTGGATCATTTTCCCTTTTAGAGATCATTACTGTTAATGACTGTATTTTACTCATAGAGCATATAAGCATAATGGGGCATATTAAAACTTTATAAGGCTTGTTCCTTTTCTCCTAAACTTTAAATGTGTTTAATAACATAAATTGAAGAAAGCATAATTAGTATCAAAGACAAGGTACATAAAATATTCCACACTTTTAGATGACTAATAATGATGGATATCAAAGCTGTCCATAATTCATTTAGTCCAAGCTGTTGATTTTTTCCCCTCACCCATTTCTCCTGAGACTTCACACTGTGTTTCCCTAGCATTTACTTCATGCTGCGAACCACTACTCTTCAGGGTGTGAAATAGATGGACATGTTGTACCAGAGCAATGTACACAGAGCAACTGTTCAGTTTAGCATTACAGCATTTATTTCACCTGACCCCCCCACCCCCCCAAAAAATGAATTTTTGATCTTGTATTCTGATAACATACAGTGTAAAGCCCAACATAGCTACTTCTGCTGAGTGTAATGGGGGAATAAACTACACATTTTGTATTCAAGCCTGCAGGGGGAAAAAGAAGGAAAGTCTACAGGTTAAGTCAATCTGTTAAAATTTGTTATCTTTCTCATTCCTCATTTTCCTTTTTGGTGTGATACAGCACCAAATGACCTTGGAGGACATTTGCATATTTTCTTAGAAAAATGAGGTTTCACAATAGATATATAAAATCCTTTTTTTTCCCCCTCCCATGTGAAATTTGTGGCCCATTACACAGGTATATTGAGTAGTCTCAAAAAAATAATCACTTTTTCCTTTTGTACCTTCCCTTTTTTCACAAGTTTTTCCATATGTCATAATCCAACAATAGTCCTTTTTCAGAGCTTTGTCAGGAAGGCTGATAATCAGGATTGTGTTGTTCTATATCTTTCTTGTTCTCTCTGACAATAGATGGCAGGATTATGGATGTCAGTGCCTCCCAGCCTGCTATTTCAAAAACAACCTCCTGACATGTGCCATTTTAATTATAAACCTGCCAATTCTGTTCCTGAGGGACATGCTAGCCAGGAAGGAGGCCTTAGCTAATCCAACCATTGGCTTTATTTTTATTGAACATCAAACAATGTGTGCATGGTCTTGTGCATGTGTATCTTGTTAAACCATTCTAGTTTGGATGAGGTTGTGTGTTTGCAGACATTTCAAATTTCCACACTGGCCAGGTTCAGAGCCAGTGCACCAGTCAGGCTTTATAGTAGGGGTGCAACGGATCACAAAACTCACGGTTCAGATCATAGTATGGTTTTTGAGTCACGGATCGGATCATCATCGGATCAGCAAAAAAAAAAAAAAAATGGTGCTGCAGTTGGACAAATAACTTTGCTTTCCATTTATTACTTAAAGGAACTTTTGATTATGATTTTAACAAAAACAACATACTTCTGCTCCTCTCCTAGCCATGATGACTGTTATCAACCGCTTAACATGCCCCGTTCAAGTGAACACACAACTGCTTTTTCTGTATCTTTTCACTGCAACTCTGCATCGAGTTTTATGAAATTATTACTTTAAAATTAACATAGGCAGTAAAACTGTCTTTCACTCTGCGATGGTTAAACTTTGCAATTAATCCACGAGTCACATGTGTGCCGAACCATGGGCCGGGGTCCATACGGATCACTGATCAACTACAATCAGTTACACCTTATTTCATAGTAATCATCATCATCATCTACGATTGAAAATAAAACTGCTACATCTGCAAGGTCCATGGGTTTAATATTTATGGCATACTTGTAAATAACATTTATAACAATGAAACAAATCTAAAGCAGTGTGCTGTCTGCTAAGATTGGACAGGGACACACTGTGACATTGTGTGTTAAGGTCCTTTCACACTGAGCACAACGCAATAAAGCGAAGCGAAACGCTGATGAATATATATATATATATATATATATACAGTGCATCTGTAAAGATTCACAGTGCTTCACTTTTTACACATTTTGTTATGTTACAGCCTTATTCCAAAATGGATTAAATTCATTATTTTCCTCAAAATTCTACAAACAATACCCCATAATGACAACGTGAAAGACGTGTGTTTGAAATCTAGGCAAATTTATTAAAAAGAAAAAACAAAAAAAGCACATGTACATAAGTATTCACAGCCTTTGCCATGACACTCAAAATTGAGCTCAGGTGCATCCTGTTTCCACTGATCATCCTTCAGATGTTTCTACAACTTGATTGGAGTCCACCTGTGGTAAATTCAGTTGATTAGACATGATTTGGAAAGGCACACAACTGTCTATATAAGGTCCCACAGTTAACAATGCATGTCAGAGCACAAACCAAGCCATGAAGTCCAAGGAATTGTCTGTAGACCTCCGAGACAGGATTGTATCGAGGCGCAGATCTGGGGGGAAGGGTACAGAAACAGTTCTGCAGCATTGAAGGTCCCCAATGAGCACAGTGGCCTCCATCATCCGTAAATGGAAGAAGTTTGGAACCACCAGGGCTCTTCCTAGAGCTGGCCGCCCGGCCAAACTGAGTGATCCGGGGAGAAGGGCCTTAGTCAGGGAGGTGACCAAAAACCCAATGGTCACTCTGACGGAGCTCCAGCGTGTCTCTGTGGAGAGTGGAGAACCTTCCAGAACAACCATCTTTGCAGCACTCCACCAATCAGGCCTGTATGGTAGAGTGGAAAGACGGAAGACACTCCTCACTAAAAGGCACATGACAGCCTGCCTGGAGTTTGCCAAAAGGCACCTGAAGGATTCTCAGACCAAGACAAAGATTGAACTCTTTGGCCTGAATGGAAAGTGTCATGTCTGGAGGAAACCAGGCACCAGTCATCACCTGGCCAATACCATCCCTACAGTGAAGGATGGTGTTGGCAGCATCATGCTGTGGGGATGTTTTTCAGCGGCAGGAACTGGGAGACTAGTCAGGATCAAGGGAAAGATGAATGCAGCAATGTACAGAGACATCCTTTATGAAAACCTGCTTCAGAGCGCTCTGGACCTTAGACTGGGGTGAAGGTTCATCTTCCAACAGGACAATGACCCTAAGCACACAGCCAATATAACAAAGGAGTGGCTACAGGACAACTGTGAATGTCCTTGAGTGGCCCTGCCAGAGCCCAGACTTGAACCCGATTGAACATCTCTGGATAGATCTGAAAATGGCTGTGCACCGACACTCCCCATCCAAGCTGATGGAGCTTGAGAGGTCCTGCAAAGAAGAATGGGCGAAACTGCCCAAAAATAGGTGTTCCAAGCTTGTAGCATCATACTCAAAAAGACTTGAGTCTGTAATTGGTAATTTCAAACAAACTTTTTCACATTGTCATTATGGGGTATTGTGAATACTTTCCAGATGCACTGTGTGTGTGTGTGTGTGTGTGTGTGTGTGTGTGTGTATATATATATATATATATATATATATATAGATATAGATAGATAGATAGATGTGTGTATATATAAGTATTTATGCATTAATTTTTATGGATGCACAAAAAACACTTAATTAAATGACAGTCCTAAATTAATAACAAAAACTCACTTTCACTGCACCTTTCTGTTACTCACTGCTTTTAGGCATATTGTTTTACTTTTGTTCATAGTGTTTTAATTACACATTACAGATCTTACTTGCACTCCCACTGCGAGTGAGGAGCAACTAGGCCTCATTACTAATAGATCACTTCCGTTATAATAAACGACAGAAGTTACACTGCAAGCACACAAATACACCATATAATGACAATAAACTTAAATTAAACTAAACCTCTTAAGCAACTTGCACCAGTTTCCCCCACCGCTTGCACACAGTGGAGCATTTTGGATACAAACATAAGTTTGTGCTCATGCATCACTGTCGTTCTTCGCTGCTACACAAACTCCGCTTTGTAAAGTTTTATCTTCACTGAGGTGTTTAATATAAAATGTTTATATTAATCAAAACACTTCAAGATTTTCTTTGTTGCATTTTATTGTTGGTGTGACATTTAATTTGACTAATCGTGCTTATATATATATATATATATATATATATATATATATATATATATATATATATATATATATATATAAAACATGTAATTACAATTACATGATGGTTTAATTGAAGGTGTAATTTCAGGGGGTCTGTGGGAAAGTTTAAAAATGTTTAAACATTTTTAAACTTTCCCACGGACCCCTTGCAATTACACCACTGTTTGAGAAACACTGCACTAGACAGTAGAGTACACAGTGCATAGTGTACGTGTATAGTACGTCATTTGGGACACAACTTTAGTATTTACTTTAGTAAATACTTTAGTATTAGTATTAGTGTTTACTCTCTGATGAGTGTTTTCGGAACAGAAGTAACGTAATGAGTAAATGTGCCACGTGCAGACCAACTAATCGATAATGAGATTCATCGACGATTTTCCTAATCGATTATTAGCGATTTTATCGATTAGCTGTTGCAGCTGTAGTCCTAAGGAAAGCTTCAGATTGAATAAGACTGTGGGCTCAGACTTTTGTAACACTTGTCACCCTCAGGTTCAGGTATGCTAGACTAGTATCTAGGTTCAGAGGAGCAGCAATGAAACTCACACAGACCATCAAATGTGTTTGAACTTCTGACTTATATTGACAAAAAGTGAGCAATCGTAATATGTCACTTTGCACACAAAAGGAAAAAAAAAAATCACAATCCAAGATACAAGAGAATAATAATTAAAAAAAATACAAAGGAATATAAATGATCAGTTAGCCCCTTCTTTCTCCTATAGGTTGTCTTCTATTTGCACTAATTCAACTAGTATCGTTCACCTAGTGGTTTTATCCTATTTAGTTCACATCTAATAAGGTTTTATTATGTTCACTTTTAGGCCTAATCAAATTGATTTTGGCTTTTCCTTAATTACTCAGTGTTTTTTTCACCAAGCAGTAATATTTAGAATGCTGCAAGATAATATAACAAAAATATGCATCACCGAAACTGAACATTGAAGGGGGAAAAAAGAAAAAGCACAAAAGTTTCAATATTCTCAAAGCTGGTTTCACAATTCTGTACAGTACACAATTCTGGTTACCATCAGTCCTCTATAATCAACTCCAACTGTCCAACTGTTGTCTGCAGGGAATGTAACAGTCTTTACAGTCCTACCAGGATGGACGTTACCCAGGTAAAGTTGTTTTCCTTTGCAGGTGGCTGATATGTAACAGTCTCTGTTCTCCTCAGTGGTTAGTTGGGTGGCTCACCATCTGGTTGAAATGAATTTTCAGATGTCTCAAAGAAAAAGAAAAGACCTGTCCTGTTTTATAAACAGTACCATACACACAAGAGCAAAAACACTATTAAACAATACAACACAATTTACAAAGATGATGTATTTGCTTGAAACATTAAACAATCCTCCCAGTCTCAAACAACCATAACATTTTCTTAAAATGGTGGATGCACGTTATTTAACACAGCACATGTGGTTCCTGATAAGCATTCACATATAATCCACATCTCATCCCCACTTAAATTAGCCAAATCATTCACTTTTCATCAATAACAGTTACATATATATATATACAGTGAGGGAAAAAAGTATTTGATCCCCTGCTGATTTTGTATGTTTACCCACTGACAAAGAAATGATCAGTCTATAACTTTAATGGTAGATTTATTTGAACAGTGAGAGACAGAATAACAACAAAAAAATCCAGAAAAACGCACATCAAAAATGTTATAAATTGATTTGCATTTTAATGAGGGAAATAAGTATTTGACCCCTCTCCAAAACATGACTTAGTACTTGGTTTAAAAACCCTTGTTGGCAATCACAGAGGTCAGATGTTTCTTGTAGTTGGCCACCAGGTTTGCACACATCTCAGGAGGGATTTTGTCCCACTCCTCTTTGCAGATCTTCTCCAAATCATTAAGGTTTCGAGGCTGACGTTTGGCAACTCGAACCTTCAGCTCTCTCCACAGATTTTCTATGGGATTAAGGTCTGGAGACTGGCTAGGTCACTCCAGGACCTTAATGTGCTTCTTCTTGAGCCACTCCTTTGTTGCCTTGGCCATGTGTTTTGGGTCATTGTCATGCTGGAATATCCATCCACGACCCATTTTCAATGCCCTGTCTGAGGGAAGGAGGTTTTCACCCAAGATTTGACGGTACATGGCCCCGTCCATCGTCCCTTTGATGCGGTGAAGTTGTCCTGTCCCCTTAGCAGAAAAAAAACCCCAAAGCATAATGTTTCCACCTCCATGTTTGACGGTGGGGATGGTGTTCCAGGGGTCATAGGCAGCATTCCTCCTCCTCCAAACACGGCGAGTGGAGTTGATGCCAAAGAGCTCAATTTTGGTCTCATCTGACCTCAACGCTTTCACCCAGTTGTCCTCAGAATCATTCAGATGTTCATTGGCAAACTTCAGACGGGCATGTGTATGTGTTTTCTTGAGCAGCGGACCTTGCGCGCGCTGCAGGATTTCAGTCCTTCACGGTGTAGTGTGTTACCAATTGTTTTCTTGGTGACTATGGTCCCAGCTGCCTTGAGATCATTGACAAGATCCTCCTGTGTAGTTCTGGGCTGATTCCTCACTGTTCTCATGATCAATGCAACTCCACGAGGTGAGATCTTGCATGGAGCCCCAGGCCGAGGGAGATTGACAGTTCTTTTGTGCTTCTTCCATTTGCGAATAATCGCACCAACTGTTGTCCCCTTCTCACCAAGCTGCTTGGCAATGGTCTTGTAGCCCATTCCAGACTTGTGTAGGTCTACAGTCTTGTCCCTGACATCCTTGGAGAGCTCTTTGGTCTTGGCCATGGTGGAGAGTTTGGAATATGACTGATTGATTGCTTCTGTGGACAGGTGTCTTTTATACAGGTAACAAACTGATATTAGGAGCACTCCCTTTAAGAGTGTGCTCCTAATCTCAGCTCGTTACCTGTATAAAAGACACCTGGGAGCCAGAAATCTTTCTGATTGAGAGGGGGTCAAATACTTTTTTCCCTCATTAAAATGCAAATTAATTTATAAAATTTTTGACATGCGTTTTTCTGGATTTTTTTGTTGTTATTCTGTCTCTCACTGTTCAAATACAACTACCATTAAAATTATAGACTGATCATTTCTTTGTCAGTGGGCAAACGTACAAAATCAGCAGGGGATCAAATACTTTTTTCCCTCACTGTATATATATATATATATATATATATATATATATATATATATATATATATATATTGAACAATACATATTGTAAACAATTAAAAGAACTCACACGCGAAAACTCCAAGTCAATCCCACAGACTCAACCTACATTTTTGAAAACTGTATAGGGAACTGTGTAGGGAGAGAGAGAGAGAGAGAGAGAGAGAGAGAGAGAGCGTGACTGAGTGAGTGAAAGAAAAACTAATTTATTACTGAGCAATTTGATAAGATTATTATTATCTTTTTTTCAGATTGAATGTCACCACTGCAGGTGGTTGCATATGATGCGTCTTTCCATGTGAGAGAAGCAATTCAACAGGGCTCAAAAAGTTGACTGGAAATCTGTAAATAATGTTGAATTCCATTGGCTCCCAGCCACAATCTGTCGAAACATGTACATAAATAAATTAAACTGTACACAGTTCCCTATGTACAGTTTTCAAAAAATTGCGCTCAGTTACCAAAAATGTCAGTTTGTGTAGGTTTTTTGGTTAGTGCATTGTAGGGTTAAATATCAAAAATCTAAAAGGTGTGCGTTATAGCTGACACCTACATGAACACTACAGTTTTTGTTTTTAACTGCAAGTCATTCTCTTCAAATGCTATTGAGCTTTAAATTATGGTATATTTTGTGTATGAGCTTATATGGTAGTGAAATGCATGGCAATTTTTACATATGATTTAATAGTTTATTTTAATAAATATTAAAAATCTAAAATGTGTGCTTCATACCTAACACCCAGATGAACACTGTACAGTTGGTTTTGTGACTGTAAATCATTCCCTTCAAACGCTATTGAGCTTTATATTATGGTATATTTTTTGTATGAGTCCATTGGTTAGTGAAATACATGGCAATATTTATACCATTAAATCATATATTTTATTAAAAATCAAAAATCTAAAAGATGTGCATTATAGCTGACACCTAGTTGAACACTTTACAGTTGGTTTTGTGACTGTACATCATTCTGTTCAAATGCTATTGAAGTTAGAAGCGTGTATAACAATGTCATATGTAACTTTAGAGACGGTCCCTTAATTTCCGCATATCTGCGAATATCGAACATCCAACGTCAAGCCAACGTTATGCCAGTCAGATATATAGGGAAAAGATTTTATGACTGTAGCACCTCAAAACAAGTTGAATTTAGTTTTCCAAGCATATAATCAAAGTATTCTTCACTCAACCGGTCACTTCCAGTGTTACCTCCCATCTCCTCATCTAGCGTATTCTCTCTCACTTAATCAACACGTGTTCTGTTCTTAAAGGGACCGTGTTCTTGTTTTCCCTCACATTAAAACAGTGTTTTATACATTTCAGTTGCTTAGTTAAGTAACCCAGTATTTTATTCTAAGATTTCATTTTTTTATTTTATTTATTTTATTTTATTTTAGGTGCTTGAGGTTGTGTATTTATATTTCTGTAACTATTGAAATTTTAACCTGGGTTACACTTTATTTTCCTGGTAAAGAGGCAGGCTGCTGCATTCTGAACTGAGTGAACCTCACTTAAAGAAACAGCAGGGCAGGCAGCCAGCAGAATATTACAGTCTAGAAGTTATGAAAGCATGCTCTAGTTTCTCAGAATCATGTAAGTTTAGCAGATTTATCATTGTGGCTATGTTTCTCAAATGATAATAACCAGAGATGTTTGTTTTTGTAGTTTCAAAAGTGAAATCAACTAAATTCTGTTGAGCAGACCCACCATTAGTATTTCTGTTTTGTCCGAACATTTGATAGTTTCCAAATGTTTATGATTTTGTACAGTCTACCATTTTGCATACCTGTACTACTGAATGAGGCCATACTCACAAATATAATTGTCCTTCATCAGCATAGAAAAGCCATTTTTTTCAGAGTACACATACCAGGGCTGGATATAAGAGAGAATAATAGATTAAACTGAATCTTGTGGGATACCATGTTGTACCTTTTTAGGATATGAAGAATCGGATAGAGGTATGTCAGATAATATCTAATCAGACAAGAACTTGTCCAACTCTGTTCCCTTTCAAAGGGAACTTCAACGTTGCGTTTAGCATAACACTATGGGGAGCGCCTCTCGCGTGCGACCGGCATCTGAAGCTTGTGTAAAATCATGCCTAGTTATAGGCCTGCCATGATCAGGCTACGTGGCTATTAAGTGCATCGCATGATATAAATATGGCACCTGTGAACCGCGCCATCCGCCTTCATTATCTTCAGTGAAAGACTGCATGTCAGTTGTTTGTGTAAAGAAACAAAAAGACGCTTCATTTCCTTGCTATCTTTTCTCAAAATCTCAGAACTTTTCTATCCCTTTAAAAAAAAAAGAGAGAGAAGAAAAAAAAAAGGAATGAGCGAGAGAGAAAAATATGAGTGAGAGAATTCAGGAAGTGTGTTACGGCTTGCTCTCGTTTCATCGCGGTGAATATTGCACACTTTCTGGGCGAAGTGTCTAGGGGTGTAGCATGCAATGGCAGCCTCGAGAGGCTGCGCATGGTATTGCCTACATTAAGCAGCTCGGCTCGTGACTCACGCTCTTCTCGGAAGCCGAAGCGAGTTAGGTTTCAAAGCCTCGCGGATCTGGGCCGGCCGCTGCTGAGGCAGCTAGCCATCTCAGATTCGGGGGATCTCTTATGGATCCGGAAGAGGAGCCGGAGACGAGCTATCTCTATCTCTATCTCTTGCTCTGTCTTCCGGGTTCAGCTCTCCGCTGGATTTTGGAGCTCGCGTCGTGACTCCTCCTTCCGCTATGGAAAGCCAAAAGGGGAAGAAAAAAAAAACACACACACACAAATAATACTAATAATTCCTCTCTGACTCCGAGGAGCCAGAAAAATGTGCTAAAAACTGAGAGCAGCATATAAAGTGCTGCTTGAAGTGATTACTAAGGCTGGATGAGCCTTTTTCTCCCCAGTGAAAGTAAATCCTTCACACTGCATAAACTCCCCTTTCTTCCAGAAGTGCATGACAAAATATCAGGCTTCTGGGGGAAAACCATGCATAAGCCGTATTTATAACCTCACGATATTGGATTATTCGGTCATTGTGGGGAATGAACGGCATGGCTATTTAGCTATGCTGAAGGTGGAGGAGGTGCTTGTGAGCTACCTCTCTCCATCGATGGCAGGTAATTAGGGGGGCTGGCTTTGCCATCCAAGACACCGTGTAAGGCCATCGTGGCATTGGTGGGCAAGGCCTATGCGGTAGTAGTCTTGCTTGTGGGTCACTGCAGAAAATTACAGTGTTGCAGGCCTACCAAGCAGACCTGCTGAGTGAGCTCGACATATGACGGCATTCAGCCAGTTCCTTCCCTGTTGTCTTGAGTTCACCCGGGCATCCACGAGTGGAGCCCAGGCCAGCACTAGTGTGAGGGAGATACAGAAGGCAAGTATGGCAGCCCGCCAACCCCCGCAGACAGCCAGGGCAACCGGGCGGTCACAGTCACTGCTTGCTACTAGGCCTGATCTGATAATGGTCATAAAGGCCAAGCAGGCAAAGAAGAGCGGTCCTGAGGGGCCGTGGAGGGACGTATCAGGGGACATGAGGTTGTTAGGGCAGTTAGCCCCCAGTGCTAGCCAAGGCGGTCCCAAGTTTTCAGTGTTCTCTGGTCAGTGAGCTGTCACAGGGTAACAAAAATCTGATGCTTTCCCTCCAATAGAATGTGGAATAGTTAACGTCACTAAAAGACCATCTGGCAGCATGGAAACTACTGCCAAATGTGTCTCCATGGGTTCTGTCTACCGTAGAAAAGGGTTACTGGGTCCAGTTCATAGCTCAACCCCCCCATTTCAGAGGTGTGCTCACCACAGTAGTCAGCACAGACCAGAGCCCTACGTTAGCGCAGGAAGTAAGATCCCTCTTGGACAAAGGAGCCATAGAACATGTACCCCATTCCCTGAGGGAGGGAGGTTTTTACAGCCATTATTTCCTAGTCCGCAAAAAATAGGAGTACATAGCCAATTTTAGATCTGCATCATCTGAACTGTACTCTTCAGACATACAGGTTCAAGATGTTGACGCCCAAACTTATCGTTCAGATTCAGTTTGAGGACTGGTTTGTGACGATAGATCTAAAAGCTGCATATTTCCACATAGAAATATCGCTAGCTTTATCCCCTCGCACCTTCATAAAGTGCATGGATGTCACTCTGGCTCCATTGTGACTCCAAGGCATCTGTGTACTAAACTACCTGGATGACGGTTAATTCTAGCACGATCCAGGGAACTGGCGGATCAACATCGAGATGTTGCTCTCGCCCACATGAAGAGCTTGGGGCTCAGGTTGAACCTCAGAAAAGTATTCTTTCCCCAGTGCAGTGGACTACTTTTCTAGGGGTTATAAGGATTCTACTATGATGAGGGCGTTTCTCTCCCCAACATGTGTAGGGTCAATCCTATCAACACTGAGCAAGATTAAGCTGGATCTTGGGAGACTGGGGATATGGGGGCAGACATCCTGTTGAGGCAGTGGCTGAGGCCCAGGAATTGGTGGCTCCATCCAGAAGTGGTGGAGTCCATATGGCGATGTTTGGCCAAGCGGGACTGCATGTGTTCACCTACGAGGAGCCAACACACGGCCCACTGTGGTTCGCCCTCACTCCTCCCGCACAATTAGGGCTGGACGCCATGGTGCACATGTGGCCAAGGTCCCATCTGTATGCTTTCCTCCCATCGCTCTGCTCCCACAAGTTCGAGTTCACCAAGACAGTCTATATCTGCTACTAGTAGCACCTTATTGGCCAGCTCGAATATGGTTCTCAGATAATATTCCTTCTAGATGGCACTCCTTGTGAGATTCCTATCTGCAGGGATCCACTGTAGACCCAGTGAACTGTGCAATAGCTACAGTCCTGGAGTTCTTACAAGAACGTTTCTCAGTGGGGTGGGCTCCTTCTTCCATCAGGGTTTACATGGCCGCCATTTCGGCCAGCCATGCCCCTGTTGATGGAGCCTCTGTGGGGCAACATCCTCTAACTTTGAGGTTCATGCATGGTGTCAGGCGGCTGAGGCCAGTCTGCAGGTCACGCATACTTTCCTGGCACCTTTCTGTGGTCCTGGAAGGTCTGTCAGTGGCCCCATTTGAGCCCTTAGTCAGCCTCTGAGAAGCTTCTGACTCTAAAGGTAGCTCTTCTGCTGGCCCTGACATCTCTCAAGCGAGTAGGAGATCTACAAGTTTTTTCTGTTCCCCCTTCCTACCTTGACTTTGCCCCTGGATTAGCCAAGGCCTTCCTGTATCCTATGCCAGATTATATTCTAAGGTGCCTACATCGGCTGCCCACCCTGTAGCGTTGCAGGCTTCCTCCATTCCCCTCCTCCATTCCCCACATTGGAACAAGAGAGAATGCACCTGCTGTGTCCAGTAAGGGCTCTCTGTACTTACGTCCACCGCTCCGGCCAGTGGCATAAGTTGGAGCAGCTGCTGGTCTGCTTTGGCGGCGACAGTAGAGGTGATGCTGTGTCAAAGCAGCGCATCTCTAATTGGATAGTGGAAGCAATCTCTATCGCTTATGAGGCACACGGTCTCGCTACACCTCTGGGCATAAGGGCTCATTCCACTAGGGGAGTCACCTCCTCAAAGGCTTTGTCCAAAGGGGTATCCTTACAGGATGTGTGTGCTGCTGCAGGGTGGTCTACGCCACACATATTCATTCGTTATTACAGCCTGGATATTTATTCCACCGCGGGCTCGAGTGTCTTGCAGTGACCCTCGGGCTTGGGTCTTTTTGAACAGGCCGTACCCTCGGTTTGACGGAGTGGGTATTCTCGTTCCCATAGTGTTATGTTAAACGCAATGTCAAAGTTCCCTTTGAAAGGGATCATCTGGGTTACGCATGTAACCCTGTTCCCTAAGAAGGGAACGAGACATTGCGTAGCTTTGTCATACCAGGGCAGGCCTGTGAATTGCGTCTTCGCTTCAGATAATAGAGGCTGATGGCGTGGTTCACAGGTGCCATATTTATATCACACGACGCGCTTAATTTCCACATCGCCTGATCATGGCAGGCCCATAAATAGGCATGATTTTACACAAGCTTCAGATGCCGGTCACGCGAGAGGCACTCCCATAGTGTTATGCTAAACGCAACATCTCATTCCCTTCTCAGGGAACAGGCTTACATGCGTAACCGAGACGTTTTCAAGCCTGTCCAGTGAAAATGTGTCAAATGCTGCACTCAAGGCCAACAGTACAAATACATAAATATGTCAACAATCAGAGGCAAGCAGTTGATCATTGATTAGTTCAGCCAGTGCTGGTTATATACTATGATGCTTCCAAAGACAGACTGAAATACATCGTTCTTGTTATTATTACTATCAAAACAACAAAGCTGACAACTTTCTGGAGTGTTTGTAGGGGTCAACTTGTGATTTATTATGGAACAGCAGCTGTCTTCAAATCTTGGGGACATAGGCCACGCTGAGTGACAAATTTATTAGGTTTAAGTGCTCCCTAATAACTGGTAATAATTCCATAAGTGACTTAAGTCAATGACACAGGTGGTTGGTATAGACTCTGGAGGACAGCATCAAATGCAGAGCATTTATTATATCCAGTAGGACCAAATTCATCTTGTATAATGGCACCTCTTGGGTTATTATTAGAGGATGGATTAGTTCATAATGTTCATAATGCTGGCAACCTACTCCTGAAGTTCTTTGCCCTTTTGTGCCCTTCATTTGCTTTTCCATAAGTAGTTTGGGAATCATAAATAAACACGTGTGTTAATGTGTTGCTTTCTATAAAGTTCAGAAAGTAGGCTGTTCTGAGAGAAGGACCTGTTGGTAGGAACAAAGGGATTCCCTCCATGCTATTCAGATTGCTATTCCATGCGATTTTCCCATCAATCATCTGGGTTAACCCTGTTTCCAGAGAAGGGAAATGTTACGTGATGTTACGTGAGCTTCACACTGTGGGAACGCCTCAGCGTGTGACCGGTATCTGAAGTCTGTTTAAAATCATGGTAATTTATGGCTTGCCGTGGCCAGGTGACATGGCATTTCGCGCATTGTGTGACCATAAAACAGCACAAAACCACGTCATCAGCTTCTCTTTGTTTGAAGCGAAGACTCAATTGCAAACATACCACAGTATAACAAAGCTTTGCCACTCAGTGTTGCATGAACTTCACGCTGTGGGAATGAGTATACTCACTCCATCATACTGAGGATATGGTCTGTCCAAAAAGGTTTGTGCCTCAGGGTCACTGCAAGATCCTCGACCAAACTGTAATACCAAATGAATGTGTGTGGCATAGACCACCCTGCTGCAGCAAACACAACCTGTAAGGGTACCCGCTAGATAAAGCCTTTGAGAAGGAGACACCCATAGTGGAATGAGCATTTATGCCCAGAGACGTAGCAAGGCTGCGTGCCTCATAAGCAATAGAGATTGCTTCCACTATCCAAGTAGAGATGTGCTGCTTTGTAACAGCCAAGCAGACCAGCAACTGCTCCGACTTACGCCACTGGCAGGAGCGGTGGACCTAAGTACAAAGAACCCTTACTACACACAGTAGGTGCAATCTTTATCATTCTGGTGTAACGAATGGAGGAGGGCAGAAAGCCTGCAAGACTACTGGCTGGGCAGCAGATGTAGGCACTTAGGAAAATAGTCCAGCCTAGGATATAGGAGGGCCTTGGCTAATCCAGGGGCAAAGTCAAGCAGGAAGGGGCAACAGAGATGTCAGGGCCAGCAAAAAGAGCTACCTTTAGGGTCAGAAGCTTCTCTGAAGCTGACTCTAACATCTGTCTGACAGACCCTCCATGACCACAGAAAGGTCCCAGGAAGGTATGCGTGGTCTGCAGATGGGCCTTAGCCATCTGACACCAAGCATAAACCTTGAATTTAGAGGATGGTGCCCCACAGAGGCTCGATCAATAGGGGCGCGGCTGGCCAAAATTGTGGCCATGTAGACCCTAACTGTAGAAGGAGCCAACCCTGCTGAGAAACTCCAGGACTGTAGGTATTGCTCATTTTACTGGGTCTAACTGATGTTCCTCACACCACGCCTGAACAGGTGGTGTGAACGTAAACCCCCCCCCCCATATACAGTGGTGTCATTGATATGTGACACCACTGCTGTATTGTCTGTCATATCTAACTAAGGAATACAGCCCATATTTGTAGGTGGTGAGTGAGGGAGGCATCTGACATTTACCATCTTGTGATAAAGAGACGTGCCTAGAGTATGACCTGAGGCTGCCCTGGAGTTGCAAAGGAACCATCCCGGTATCCATGCACTTTGGAAAGGTACAAGGGGATAAAGCTAGACCAAAAGGAAGAACTGACATTGATACACATTGCCTCTAAACACGAACATCAGAAACCTCATGTGACTGGGCAATGGTATATGTGTCTTTTTTAGATCTATTGTCACAAACCAATCCTTGAGCTGAATCTGTGGAACAATAAGTTTGACCATCAACATCCTGAACTTGTATGTCCAAAGAGTACAGGTCAGATGATGCAGATCTAAAATTGGCCGCATACTCCCGTCTTTTCTGTGGACCAGGAAATAATGGTTGTAAAAACTTTAACCCTTTTGTCCAAGAGAGATCTTACTTCCTGTACTAACGTCAGGCTCTGCTCTGTGTTGACTATTGTGGTGTGCATGCCTCTGAAACAAGGAGGTCGAGCTATGAACTGGACCCAGTAACCCTTTTCTATAGAGGATAGAAACCATGGAGATACATTTGGCAGTAGTTTCCACATTGCCAGATGGTCTTTAGTGATGTTAACTTTCCACATTTTGTTGGAGGGAAAGCATCAGATTTGTGTTGCCCTGTAACAGCTCGTTGACCAGAGAAAACTGAAAACTTGGAACGACATTGACTAGGGGAGCCTTACAGTAATACTGGTGGCTAACTGCCCAAACAACCTCTCATCCCCTGATACGTCACTCTGTGGCCCATCAAGACCATTTCTTTCTGCCTTTTTGGCACTGATTATCATTTTTAAATCAGGTCTACTAGCAGGCTGCGACTGTGGCCACCCGGTCCCCCTGGCTTTCTGTGGGGGGGAGGCAGGCCACTACATTTGCCTTTTGTGCCTCCCTCACATTTCAGCAGGTCTGCCTGGTAGGCCTGCACCACTGCCATTGTATGCAGAGACCCACAAGCAAGACCTGCTGCCGGATAGGCTTCACCAACCAATGTCGACGGCATTGGATGGCAAAGCTGGCCCCCCAGATTATGCGGCTGTCAATGGAGAAAGGTAACTCACAAGCCCCTCCTCCACCTTCAGTATAGTAAAATAACCATACTGTTTATTCCCCACAATGGCCGAATAATCCAACGTCGCAGGGTTATAAACACGGCTTTCACCAGAAGCGTGATACTTCAAAGTGCACTTCTGGGAAAAGAGGGAGTTTTCTACGGTGTGAGGGAGTGCTCTTCATCTCACTGGCTCCCCCTCTGGTTCCTCAGAGACAGAGACTCTGCATACTGGAGGGAGTTCCAAAACCTGGTACCACAGAGTCAGATCAGGAGGAAAGAGCGAGAGACAGAACAGCTCTCATTTCTGGTTCCTCCTCCAGACCCAACCGGGACCCCCAGGATCCCAGCCAGCCAGCTGCCTTGACAGCGGCTGGCCCAGAGCCATGAGGTTCCGAAACCCATCTCGCTTCGGCTGAGAAGTGAGAGAGCTGAGAGTGGAGCCTTGTCATTGTGAAGCATTCACAATGAGTGCAGTCAGCCCCCTCAAGGGCTGCTGTAGCATGCTCCACTCCCATACACTTCATGCAGAAAATGTGTCCATCCCCCTCTGTAATATATCTTTTATTTTTAGAGCAAGGAGTAACACACTCTCCGAATTCTCTCAGACTCATTCAACAGGATAGTGACAGAAGAGGGAATTATATATATATATATATATATATATATATATATATATATATATATATTTTCACTTAAGAAAAGCAGATGTTACCTGACCACGGCAAGCCATGAATTTGATTTGATTTTACACAGACTTCAGATACTGGTCACGTGCGGAGGCATTGCCAAAGTGTGAAGCTCATGCAACATTGAGTTCCCTTTGAAATGGAACTTCACTTACACTGTTGCAAGATTTCTTTTTTTTTCACTTTTCTTCTAATTATTGTTTTCCCTCATAGAAGATATGTATTCCCTCTTATGTATTTAACCCTCAATTATGCAGTCAATTATGTCTAGTTAGGTTATCTATGACATTTACAGTACATTTTCAGCATTTAGCAAACCCCCTTATCTAAAGTGACTTACAAAAGTGCTTTGTGACTCCATAAAAATCATATCCCCATGCTAGTATAATAGGTCAGGGTCTAAGAATATCAAACAAACATTGATAGAGAGATGTACAGCAATAAAAACACACATTAAGATTTTTTTTTATTATTAACTTAGTGCTCTTTTAAGTGCTTGGTGAAGAGGTAGGTCTTCACCAAGGTAGGTCTTTGTTTGAAGACAAACAATGCCTGTTTGCTCAGCCAGGGGAAGTAAATTCCACCACCTGGGTGTCAGGACAGAGAAGAGTCATGATGTTTGTCTCCCTTGTAGCTTGACTGATGGTGGATCAAGTCGAGCTGTGGATCGAGTCTGAGGTTTGAAGGAAACATGGTACAGAGTGGGGTGTGATAAGTGCCTTCAGGTTGGGTTGTAAGCAAGCATCAGTGTTATATCTGATGTGGGCAGCTACAGGAAGCCAGTGGAGGGAATGCAATAATGGGGTCGTGCTATAACTGCTGCTGCTATGAGTGGAGTAAGTACATGTTTCTTAGTAGCTGTTTCTTATATAGACAGGATATCATCCCAAAAACATGTACTTCCACTCCCAAGTTTAGAGTGTGACCTAGGACATTGAGTAACACCAGCTGAATCCCAAATGAACATATTTAACGGCTCAGTTAAATTGTCTACATGAATATTGAAACCACCAACAATTACAATTTTGTTAGTAGAAAAAAAGAAATTAGATAAGAATTTAGAAAATTCTTCAGAGCACAGTCCATGAAGCCCATACTGTAATTTGTAGCAAGTGTGTGTAAATTATGTTTTTTGTTTGTTTGTTTTGTAATGTCAAACAGCACATCAGGAATGGTAGCGACATCTCCATCTCATGAGCTCTTCATTTTGACCTCCACACATTGTACAGTTGCTGTTTAGATAATGTAAGATAATGTAAACTAAGTGTTTAAAAAGTGTATTCCCAACCAAAAACCTATTACTTTGTTTGTATGTACAAAGCGCATTACTGCAACTCATGGAATAACTCTGATTCCATGATTTTTTTTTTTTCAGATTCACCTGCAGCTCTGATGGATAAAAGAAAAATGAGACAAAAAATGTTTTGACAGACTGCTCCTGATAAAATGTAAAATATCCCAGATTCTGGATGCTTCTGGAGGCAGACACACAGGTGCCCATGCTGCATAATTCATATGACTTTCAATCTTCACACTGGCCTGATTTCCTGTGCAGCATGAACCATTGAAATTGGTCCACTCTCTTCTGATTGTTCCTCATCTCTGCAGATGCACAGTTCATCTGTGTTTTAGATTTGATCTCACATGGAAAGCCCAAATTTTTAGTCACTCTGACTATCTGTTTGTTCAATTGCTTAAAGATTTGCTTAGTTATGACATATGAAATATTTACTGATTTGAACTGAAGTAGCTTTATCTCATGATGAGTATATACAGTACAGTGTCTTTGCATAAGTATTCATCCTTTCAAATGTTTCCACATTTTGTTGTGTTGTATTGAATTTTTGGCATTTGATTTGGTGTATTTTTTATTGTAACACCATTGTTAATTAAACAAAATAATCAGAAATTTGCTGGTCGCATACATATTCACCTCTCTTGGTCAATACTTGGTAAAATCACCACAGCTGCAAGTATTGTGGGATATGTCTATATAGGCTTTGCACATCTTCTAACACATTCAGATTATTGGTTTTAAACCATCTCAAAAAATTTGAATATCGTGGAAAAGTTAGTGTTTTTCTGTAATTTAATTTAAAAAGTGGAACTTTCATATATTCTAGATTCATTACACATAATGAAATATTTCGAGCCTTTTTTGTTTTAATCTTGATGATTATGGCTTACAGCTCATGGAAAATAGATACTAGAAAAATCCAGTATCTCAAAAATATTAGAATAAAGAATTTATAATACAGCAATGTCAACCTGAGAAGAGCTCTAATCAGCTAATTAACTCAAAACACCTTTTTACCAAAAACACTGTTGCTCAGTGGTCCAAAGTCCTCTTTTTAGATGAATGTAAATTTTGCGTTTCATTTGGAAATCAAGGTTCCAGAGACTGGAGGAAGAGTGGAAAGGCACAGAATCCAAGGTGCTTGAAATCCAATGTGAAGTCTCCATAGTCAGTGATGGTTTGTCATCTGCTGGTGTTGGTCCACTGTGTTGGACTCTCAAGTCCAGAGTCAATGCAACCATCTACCAGGAGATTTTAGAGAACTTCATGCTTCCATCTGCTGACAAGCTTTATGGAGATGCTGATTTCCTTTTCCAGCAGGAATTGGCACCTGCCCACAGTGCTAAAACTACTAGTAACTGGTTTACTGAGTACGGTGTTACTGTGCTTGATTGGCCAGCCAACTCGCCTGACCTGAACCCCATAGAGAATCTATGAGAGACACCAGACCCAGCAATACAGATGAGCTGAAGGCTGATATAAAAGAAAGCTGGGCTTCCATAACACTTCAGCAGTGCCACAGGCATTGATGCAGTAATTTGTGCAAAAGAAGCCCTGACCAATTATTGAGTGCATAAATTTGCATACTTTTCCAAAGGTCAACATTTCTGTATAAAATCTTTATTCTAATATTTTGAGGTACTGGATTTTTGATTTCCATGAGCTGTAAACCGTAATCATCAAGATTAAACCAATAAAAGCTTGAAATATTTCACTTTATGTGTAATGAATCTAGAATATATAAACGTTCCTCTTTTTTAATTAAATTACAGAAAAAAATGTACCAAAAATGTACCACAATTTTCTTTCTTTTTTTTTTTTAGATGCACCTGTAGTTTTCGTAGTATGCTTAGGTTTATTGTCCTGTTGGAAAATGAACCCCTGCCACAGTCTCAAGTCTCTTGCAGACTGAAACAAGTTTTCTACTAGGATTTCCTTCTTTTTGGCAACATTTGTCTTATGTTTTGGTCTAGGTAACCCTCACTCAGTGATGCTATCAGCCCTATGCTACACTGTGGGATAGTGTTCTCAGAGTGATGAGTTTTGTTGGATTTCTGCCAAATATATTGCAATCTCTGTACGCAAGGGACAAGGGGGGAAATCACTATTGCATGCCCATGATCTTCAGGCCCTCAGGAGACACTGCATTAAAAACAGGCATGATTCTTTAATGGAAATCACTACATGGGCTCAGAAACACCTCAAGAACTCATTGTCTGTGAACACAGTTCGCGGTGCCATCCACAAACTCTGGTTAAAGCTCTATCATACAAAGAAGATGCCATATGTGAACATGATCCAGAAATGCCTGGGCCAAAGCTTATTTAAAATAGACTGGGGCAAAGTGGAAAACTGTTCTGTGGTCAGACGAATCAAAATTTGAAATTCGTTTTGGAAACCATGGACGCCACATCCTCTGAACTAAAGAGCAATAAAGAGGAGTGGGACCATCCGGCTTTTTATCAGCACTCAGTTCAAAAGCCTGATGGCATGGGAGTGCATTAGTGCCTATGGAATGAGCAGCTTGCACATCTGGAAAGGCACCAACAATACTGAAAGGTATATACAGGTTTAAGAGCAACATATGCTTCCATCCAGATTCCATCCCATCTTTACTTCTTAGAGACTCTGCCTCTCTAAGATACTCTTTTTATACCCAATCATATTACTGACCTGTTGCCAATTAACCTAATTAGTTGCAAAATTAACCTCCAGCTGCTTAATTTTAGTAACACTTGCTTTTCCAGCCTTTTGTTGCCCCTGTCCCAACTTTTTGAGACGTGTTGCAGCCATGAAATTCAAAATGACCTTAGGGCCTGGCCCAGAGTAACGTTACAATAGTACTGGCAATCCATTGCTCTTCCTGTGAGACCCGGATGTGAAGACTTCAATTTTAAGACCTGAAATTTTGCAGCCTGAATTTGTGAGGTTGAAAAATAATGTGTTGAAATACTACCTGACGAATAATGAAGATGGTATTTTAACAACTGGATATTTTGGAACTGAATAACTGCATTGAATTTTGAATGCTGGAATTTTGTTTTCAATCAAAATATACAAACCCAATGAATTGCAGATGAAACTAATTCAATCATTGTTATTGCTGTGTTTGTTTGGTTTATTTTGGGGGGGGGGGAGGGGGGGTCGATTTGTGTCAAATTGCTGGGCAGAAAAATTTACTGTCATTGCAATATGTTTTTATTCAGTTTATGTAATTCAACATGCCATTATGCCTTGAGGACATTTGGCACCATTATACTTCCATACAGAACACTCACAGACATTGTATGTAATATATATATATATATATATACACACACACACACACACACACACACATTTATGCACATTTACGTAAATGTATACATACATATATATTAGGGATGCACCGAAATGAAAATTCTTGGCTGATGCCGAAACCGAATATAATGTAAAACTTTGCCGAAGGCCAAATACCGAACACTTTTTTTTCCCGTTTTTTCCATTTATTTTGCCATTTTGTCACCATTGCATAAATTAAATAGTCAAAATGTGCTTTTTACTATTTTGTCTTGCTTTTCAAAGAAAAAAAATCAATTACAAAAACTACAATATCAAAATATTTATTTAACACTGAACATTTTTTTTTTCATTCCAGCAGGCATAGGCTACCAACAAGGCACAATATAACTTTAAATAAATAAATGAGTAAAATTTAAATATTTGTATGTGGTCATCTTTGAGCCCCCCTTGAATAGCCTATGTTAGGCCTGTAACTGACTGCTGAAAGAATGTAACACTCTGTAGCCTACAACAAAAAAAGTGCATTAAAAAGTGCATTGACAAGAGTGCAGAAAATGGTTCTATTCGGTTATATACGGCTGATTATATTGGGGATATATACTGCTCGCGTCCCTGTACACCTCGCGGAGTATTATAGTAGATATAGTATAGTTAGATTCGTTGTTAGTTATGTTTCTTGATAGATTTAGTTAGTTTAAACTATATATTAGTTCATTTAGTCCCCGCTGGTTTTTCCGCTCCCAGTCCATAGTACTAGTTCGTGTTTCTTGTTGTGTGTTTTGACTCTGTTTTCTGTGACCGCGACTTTGATTCCTGTTTTGCCCCGTTTATGCCTGTTTGCTGCTCGGCCGAAACCTTTGCCTGTCTTGACTACATTTTTTTGGATTACAATTTGGATTTGTCTACCTGCCCTTAAATAAATACGTCTTTACCTGTTTCCGTACTCTACTGCCTTATGTCTCGCGACGTGACAGAATACTCAGGAACAGAAACAAAACAAACCCACGTGTCCACAGTAAACATTCTAAGAGCACGTAGCTCGTGCATGCGCGAGCCCCCTCATCGAGGTCGTGATATTCGCGTGTCTCACTCTGGTTACTAGGCTATTTCATCGCGTCATCAAACTAGTCATTGTTCGGTCAAATTTATTCGGCCTTTCACTTTTTTTCACCTTTTGCGTTTTTTTGCTATTTTCGGCCGAATAATTTCGGTAGCCGAACATTCGGTGCATCCCTAATATATATATATATATATATATATATATATATATATATATATATATATATATATATATATATATATGTGTGTGTGTGTGTGTGTGTATGTGTATATAAACATACAATGTCTATGAGGGTAAATATGCCCCACATGTACCTGTAATCATGAGCATCATCTCATTAGTGTTGCCAGTCCTGATCTCACTACACTGAGAATCTCTAAAGGACCCTAATGAACTGCTGAGTGTCAGTCAAGTGAACTTTCCTCATCAAGCACTGTGATTATTTTTCCATTCCCCTCACTACATTTACACAATACCCTTCACAAAACACCTGATGCCGCCCTGTTATTTATTTATTATTTTAAATTAAATGCTTCCCTAAAGGAATCCAACTGGAATGGATGCTCCCTACTCTCATTTCCATAATCTAATGGTGTGTTTATGAGATTGTGTGTGTGTGTGTGTGTGTGTGTGTGTGTGTGTGTGTGTTTGTGTGTGTGTGTGAGAGAGAGAGAGAGAGAGATTGAGATTGAATGCTGCTGTTTGAAATTAGATTATGCTGGCTCAATGGTATGTGTGTAATCCAAGATTCCCTGCCACCACAGGCAACACAGTGGTCTCTGGTGACACAGAAGCACATGAGCACATGCATAAGCATACAAATGGAATTAATAATTTATCTGCAATTTCTTATTGGAATTTACAGTCTAAATACTATTTCCTTAATAGTGGAGGAATCTTGAGGAGGCAGAGAGCATAAGATTTAGAGTTTAGCCCTGTGCATTAGCTCTTCTCTACATACCCAGTTTCTGCTCTGAAATGTCAACAATATGTTCTCTGTGCACACAAAGAAATATTCACCATAATCATTGTAAACCCATTATGCCATTGTCTATGTCCTGGGCTTCCTCTCTGTCCCTTTAGGGGTTTTGTGTGTGTTTCTCAGTGTGTGGAACTGAGAGATAGCAAAGATGGGAACAGACAGAGTCTACCTCTCTCATAACACCTCTGTTTTGATTTGGACACTGCAATCCTGGGGAACCAGTTAGATGAACAATCCAAAGAAGCAATCAAAATAATAAGTACTTGATTGCAATTTAGAGGTGCAGTTTTTTTCCTCCTTCCAGTAAAAGGTAAAACAAATCTACTTTAATATGGGTAGTGCATAGAGAGTCTGGTTCAAGATCTTATCCTGTATGTTTGTGAGTATGTTTAATCATATAGAAGAAATATCGATGTGAAACCAAACAATGTCATACAGTGCTGTGAAAAAGTATTTATTTCTTCTGCTTTTGTGTCTCATACTAATATTTTTTAGTCAAATCAAACCTGAGTAAACATACAATACAGTTTGTATTTATTTATTTATTTATTTTATTGAAGCAAAAAAGTTATCCAACACCTATCACCAATGTGAAAAACTAACTGCCCCCTTAAACTTAAAATCTGGTTGTGTCACCTTTAGCAGCAATAACTGCAACCAAACGCTTCCAATAACTGAAGATCAGTCTTTCACTTACTTACAGGACTAGGACTTACTCCTATGTTTTGAATCATTGTCTTGCTCCAGTTGCATTTGTGTTTCAACTTACAGACTGAAGACCAGACATTTTCTGGTAGAGAGCAGAATTCATCTTTCCCTTAATTATTTTAAGTTGCCCAGGCCCCGAAGCAGCAAAGCATCCCCACACCATCACACTTCCACCACCATGTTTGACCATAGGTATGATGTTCTTTATGTGGAATTATGTGTGTTGTTTACACCCAATATAATGGGACCCCTGTCTTATAAACAGTTTCACTTTCAACTCATCAATCCACAGAGTATTATCCCAAAAGTTTTGTGGATCATCAAGGTGTGTTTTGGCAAAATACAGATGAACCTTAATGTTCTTCTGGGTTAGCAGTGGTTTTTGCCTTTCCACTCTTACATGGATGCCATTTTTGTCCTTCCTAGACTGATGTTTTTCAGTTACCTTCTTTCTCATCATCTCTGGAATTTATTTCAATTTTGGCATAGTGTGTTATTTGCTAAGACCTTTTAACCAACTTCATGCTGCTCAAAAAGTTATATTTAAGTGTTGATTTGACTGAACAATGTTTATAGTAATCAGGCACGGTTGCATCTAGTCCAGTTGAACCCCATTATGAATGCAGTTTCATAGATTTTGGGCAAATACATTTTCACACAGGCCTAGTTGGAATTAGACAACTTTTTTTGCTTTAATAAATAACATTATCATTTAAAAACTGTATTTTGTGTTTATTCAGGTTGCCTTTGTTTTGTCTTAGAATTTGTTTTCTGAAAAATTTAGTATGAAATATACACAAAAAAATAGAAGAAATAAGGATGGGGCAAATGCTTTTTCACTGCACTGTAGTTCTATGCAAGGACAGTTACTGTAAATAACACCTCTGTATATCTAGCATGTTTTACTGTCTTGGTTCTTTAGGGTGAATAAAAGAAGCTTCCTGTAACATATATGGGAACACACAAGCAAGCTGTGCTTGACCAAGAACTTTGAAGTAATTACAGTGCTTTTGAAAAAGTAATGTATCTGTATGCAATAATTCATTATCAGACAACTGTCAGTTTTAATATGCCTCTAAGGAATCTGTATGTGAGGAATAAAACACAATGTGCAAATCATTGTCAAATTGGTGTTGTATAAGATGAATAAAACATTATGTGACATGCTATTCTAGGAAAATATCGACAGGGTAATGTGATGCCAATAACAGTGTTTTATTGTTTTAAATGTTTTATTCCATTTATACCAGGGTAATTTGGCAACAATTACAATTATAAATGAATTTAAAAAGGATACATCAGGCTAACTGTTTGTAGTTACATTAAATGTAGTGGAACATCTGTAAACAAATTAATTCCTTTTGTCACATACAGTCAGGAAGCAGAGATAGCAGAAACTTTAGGAGTGGCCAAATCAATTTGGAACATTCTTAAAAAGAAGGAATGCACTGGCACGCTCAGCAACACCAAAAGGCCACGGAAGACAAGGAAAATAATTAATATACAGTATCTCACAAAAGTGAGTACACCCCTCACATTTTTGTATATATTTGATTATATATTTTCATGTGACAACACTGAAGAAATTACACTTTGCTACAATGTAAAGTAGTGAGTGTACAGCTTGTGTAACAGTGTAAATTTGCTGTCCCCTCAAAATAACTAAACACACAGCCATTAATGTCTAAACATCTCTTTCAACAAAAGTTAGTACACCCCTAAGTGAAAATGTCCAAATTGGGCCCAATTAGCCATTTTCCCCTCCCCGGTGCAAAGTGTCATTTCTTCAGTTGTTGTCACATGAAAAGATATAATCAAATATTTACAAAAAATTGAGGGGTGTACTCACTTTTGTGAGATACTATAAATATATATAAAGTTGTTATTTTCATTTTTTAGGGTTTTTTTTTTTTTTTTTTTTTTTACCTACATACGTGCACATAAATGCTCAACTGAATGTGGCTGATGAAATCCATGTCTCTTCTTTCCCCATAGTTTGGATTCCTGTAAATTGACAGTTTGTCACATTATATACAAATGGAGCCATCAATTTCATTTTCTCAGTTTGTTTTACAAGTGAATTAAAACATGGTGGCAGTGTATAAAGTAGATATGTAATCAGTAAATGTAGAAATTTACAGGTCAGGACATGTTATCAACAATTTTAAAAAATGAATTAAGCCCCAGGCACCAGCCGTGAGTCAGAGCTGCCATACACTTTGCCCTTATCTGCTGGAAGCAAGACGAAAGGATGAAGGACATAACTAAAGAATACACTGTCCATGAATAATATGTTGTTGGTCTCAGGGGAGGAGGCATGTCTGATAGGCCTTGGGAAGGACAGTGACCATGACCAGAGTTAAATGGCAATACAGAGATGGTGTTGTACAGAGGGTTTATTAGTTACACCAGGTCAGACAAATGATAGTACAGCCATAGTAGCTTCAGTGAGAAAATCAATGGGCAACATGATGTTTATGTAAAATCCACCCTCCCAAGCTTTATATTTGATGATAAAAAGAACACAGTTTGAGGTTTGCACATAAAAGGTCACAACAGACAAGGTCATAAACAGCCTGGGCTTATTGTCTAAAGCAGTATCAGCCATTTTTAGCTCTGGAAGGTCACATTAGGTCCCAATTAGTGTTATCTCTGAGCAAAAACATTCATCTTATGAAAAGTATGAACAGCAGTTTCATGTATGTATACAGTTCACATACACATGTATATTGTACTCTGACACTAGTAAGTTATGTAACCATGTAGAGTACAATGATCTGCTGTTTTCAGTTTCATGTTGAATATTTTTGCTGTATGAAATGCACTTACTCAAACAATTTATGATGAAAAATCTACCATCATGTTGTGATTGAACATTACTGAAGGTGTATAATAGTTTATCACTTAGTAGTTTGTCACTAAACTCCAACTGTTTGTCAAATTCCAATGAAAATATGTTTTCTGGTGGACAAGCTATATTGACCTTTTTTCATTCTTCCACACTTATTTGGCTCTCAGAAATTAGCGTGATTATATTATAATCATATAAAAGTATAAGGTACCTTTGATGATGTGCATCATACCTACTATCAGTCTCCGAAAAAATAGGTTGATCTGCTATTAAATTCATTATGTCTACCTCCACAATGATGAAGTAAGTGTTCACTTGGCACTGCTTGTTGAACCTTTGTGCCCTTCTTTTAAATGTGCATGATGAGCATGGTGCCTGTATGCATATCCCACCATCATTAATCCAGAGGTCAAAAGAAGGAGGTAGTGAAGGATAACGATTGAGAGGGGGAGGGGGTTCAGAGAAGTTCTCTTAGCTACAGTTCAGGTTATATGCACAATGATTGACAGTGGCACTAACCGTGATCCCTTACTTTCAATTAGCACTGGTGTTGGAACTGAGGCATAATTAGTTCTGAAAGCTGGTGTACAGTCACTCTTAGCATGTCAATGTCATCATCTTTATAATTATCTTAAATTGAACTGTACATGTCAAGTGCGATTCAAAATTCAGGAATAGCACATCTTATTGTATTGACATTCAGGAAAGTTTTTATGCCTACTTCGTCTTAAATGCAGTTATGATTTGATAAGAAAAATCTGCTATACTATTATACTGTATAATGTTTTTTTTTTTCTTTCATATAAAACCAAAAGACTAACTGAACGCAGTTATAAATCAAAAATGTAAATTTTGCTTCATTTTCAGGATAAAAATTATGTTTTATATGTTATATAAATACTATTGAATTAAACCACAAAAAAAGTTTTTAAAAGAAATAAATAAATAAAAATAAGGTAGCTAGGGGTTTCCTTTACAAAAGTAATTTCCATCAAACCATATTCTGAGCTACATAGAAAGATTAATTAACTGAATCTATCAAAAGTAGAATTTGATTATTTGATTATTTGAATGATATTTTAATTATTATATTCATGTTGCTGCACTTGTTCGGAATGAATGGTCTAAGATTTCAGCAGTATAGTATCTTCACATTATCTTATCTTCACACTTCATACGTTTTGCCATTTAATGTCACAAGCACATTAACATATCCCACCCATTCCATTGTATTTGTTTGTTAATGACTATACAGTAAATACATAAAATACATTAATTAAAATTGTATATAACTGTCAACTGTTATACACCTTTTATCTTTTGATGGTGTTTATCCACCATCCCATTACTTTAAAAATGTAACCGAAAAAATCAGGGATCATTTTTTATCATCTTGTAATCAAATAGATCATTCAGACTATTTTTTCTATGGATTTTGTATGTGTACAGTGTTTGTGAGTACTTCCCTGGTTATCACAGCTTTAGATTTGTGGCTATGGCAGGTTGATTGATTCATTATTGCTGGGTGTCTTGAGGCTGCAGCAGAGCGCTTGTCAGATATTCAAGGTCACTAACTCAGCTCCATGGTTGCAGCAGAAAATTATGACAGGGAGGGAGATGGAAGGATAATGGGGCATAGTAAAATTCGTGAAGGGGTATTTAAATTTTATATGGGCACAAAAGCAGTTCCTAATATATAAATGGATTAGTAGTAATTAATCTATTTGTATCTTCTTTTTTTTCTCTCTTTTGGGTGGGGGTATCTGTTTGTTTATTTACTTATTTAAATTGATTGTCCAAATGTTTTTTGGAGAAACACTATCTTAGAAAATGCAGGTAGCTAGAACATGTGATAGTCATGTACCTCCTTGTCTGTGTGTTTTATGTGTAAAACATAATTAATATAACAACTGAAAGGTAGTATATTTCCAGAGAACATAATTTATTCATCCAATTTAAAAATGACACCTGGAATTTATGCTTGTTTGTGGTTGTTGTCACGAATGTGGAGACAGGGCAGAAGCACTTGCAGATTCAAAGTTTAATAAGAGTTCAAACCAAACACAAATGACACTAAGCATTCATGAACAAGGAAAATAAGCAAACCAATACTTAGGACACAGAAAAGCATAACATGACAACTGAAGACAATTAAAGCCAGACACCTAGTGCTGTATAAACCATGACTAAATACACATTAAGCTTGTTAACCAGGATGAGAGTCAGGTGTGGGTGGTCATGTGACCGTGATGTAGTGTAGTGGCTGCTGGGAATTGAAGTCCATGGTTCCCTCCGGAGATTCATAACAGAGCCCCCCCTTACCACACAGCTCCTGAAATGCATAAAAAGTTTGAGAGGGGGTCCTGGATACCCAGACCAGAGGTCCTTAAATGTCTCACAGTTCCCCTGAGTGTCATCTCTTGCAGGGCATTAATGAGGATGGTTGCCATGTTTCCTTGGGTACAGATCCAGGACAATCCCTTCCGTACCGCAGAGAGATGATGCAATCTCCCTGGCCTGGAGCGATTGCCAATGCTCAGCCAGCGGGGGGAACGAAGCTCAAGGTGGAACCCGAGGGGGAGTGGCATTACCTACGGAGCTAGAGAGAAAAGCGATGCTCTCCACGAGGTCAGAGGGGGAGCAAAGTTCTCTGCGAGGCCGGAGGGGTGAGTGACGTTCTCCGTGGTACATGAAGGGGAGCAATGTCCTCAGTGGAGCAGGAAAGGGGAGCAACACGTGTCGCGAAGCAGAGCAAAGGAGTGACATCTTCAGTGGAGCATGGAGGCTGAGTGACGTCCTGAGCGGAGCAGGATGGCAGAGTGACATCCTCAGCCGAGTAGGAAAGCGGAGCAATGTCCGAAGAGGAGCCTTGCATAATTTGACAACTGAAGACAATCAAAGCCAGACACTGAGTGCTGTACAAACCATGACTAAATACACACAAGTTAACTGGGATGAGAATCAGGTGTGGGTGGTCATATGACAGAGGTGCAGTGGTTGCTCGGAATTGAAGTCCATGTTTCCCTCCGGAGCTTCATAACAGCTGTACTCATTACATAAAAAGTTCAATTAGTAAAATATTCAAAATGGCCAAAGATGGATAACTTGTATCTCTGGAATAGTATATTTTAAGAAACAGAAAAATTACCTATGTGACTATTTTATATTGGTCTCATTTGCACAAATCACCACATCCATAATTAATTTGCTGTAAGTATTCAAAATTACATGTGATTACTTCTGTTAATTTTCAGATCCCTATTTGATCTTGCCCATAGATAAAGAAATCCAAATGACTGCCTTTGAATGCAGATAATGTGATAAGGTAGGCTGCTAATAATTGACATGCCAATGCATATATATATATTGGATTGGTCAAATCTGAGGTAAATTGTAGTGCTAATTTATTTGGCAGGTTCTTTTCTGTGATTCACACATCAAGTAAAGAGACAAAGGTGACATGTTTTGGAAATTTCAGAGCCATAAAATTACTTCTACATGTTTATTTGTTAAGTACAATAACTGAGCTGTGTGTTTTGGTGTATTGGTGACTATATTGATTACACAGTGCATTTGGTTTCATGTGCAGTACTTGCATGTTTATCTAACTAAATCATATAACGTCTATTATGCCAACAAAACTGATAGAATACAGTTAAGATACCAGAGATAGACTTTTGTCCTTGTACTGATTTGGGACTGAATAAATTATTTAATTAAAGTGTCAGCACTGCACACATATCCTGATGATCATGACAGAAAATCACCATGTCATAAAAATGCATATATGTTTTAAATAAGAAAATGAACTCATAATTAACACAATTCATAAGTACTCATGAAAGTATGAATAAAAGGAACACAGAATTGTAGCACAATGAGGTAAGAAAGAAAGAGACAAAAGGGGAGAAATATAGACATTTAGGCAAGGCTCTGCAGTTTGTCAATATAACAGCAGTAGAACTGAACTGCTCTCAGCTCAGTCATACTTTAATCTCTCCTCCTCTATTGAGTGCTTTCTCCCCCTCTGTCCTATTGACAACAGAAAATAGCTTTGCCAACTTGACTGACAACTTTTTCTACCTGAAAGAAAGCAGAAGGCACAGAGAGAAAGCCTGAGCCTTACTAAGGCTCTGTAGATTACATTCCCTTATTATGGTCTATCGTATCAAGGGGATATTGTACGTGTGCCTGTGTGTCTGTTTGTACCTTATTTCTACAAAACAGTTTCTTGGAGACTCATTTCTTTGTTTCCTTTGAGAATCCTATTTGTGCCACTGGACTGTGTGAAGACATCTCTGCAAGATCATCAGTTTCCTACACAACAGAAATCTTGGCGCTCTGGTCTGTGCAAACTCATTTTCCCTTTCTGGGAATATGGAAGAGCTGCTAGTGAGGTGTGATTTCAGTAAAAAGCTAAATAAGGTTAAATTGTACTTTGCTATGCAGAGACTCTCCCACTCAGGTTTCAGAAAACATTCAGTCTATTCTAATATGTTTAAATGTTGAATGGGCTAAGAGGTAAAACCCATGCTAAGGGAATTTCATTAACTTGTAATGTGTCTCACATGACCTTTCTTGGGTATTCGGTGTAATTACTGCCCGAGACCATGATTCTCCTAACAACCTCCATAAAAAGTCTCCCAATTATACAATCATTAGACTGCTGAATACACCATGTGACATACCTTATACCTTCAATTAGATCTCTCTCTCTCTCTCTATCTATCTCTCTATATATCACTCTTCTTCTGTCTGTGTTTTTTCACTTATGTCTTGGAAGTTTTACTCTTTTGGAGTATTATGTCTGATCGGTTAACATGGCACATTGCCAGAATTGATGGTTTTTAGCTGCCCTTGTCTGGACCTACTTCATTTGACCTTTATAAGAACAAGTTGGAGTGAAGCCAGGATATGTTTTCTTGTTTTATCATATTCTTTGTTGTGAATAGTGATGCTTTTCATAGACAATACAATATTAGCTGTAAAATACTACAAGTGTAATGACATGTCTGTTCCATACATATAGTGTATTAGCCATATACTTAGAGTACATTGTTCAAGTTTTCACTGGGTATTATTTTGTTTATTATTGGAACAAGCTTTCCAGCCTCAGTTCTGAATTTTGAAAGTTAACAACCCACAAACAAGGCGTTGGTTCATATTGGTCATTGTGAGCTTAATTTTAATAATTGATAGGTATGAACATTGATTAGTGCAGGTCTCATTATTTGACTTATTTTATTATTATTTATTATTGTATTTTTTTAAAAGGTTATTTTGTTAACCCTTTAACTGGCACAGAGTGAAATGCTTGTGTAAAAAATATTTTTTATGTTAATTCTTACTAATTGGATTATAATACTCCATATCACCCTTTATAAATTTGGAAGTTTTTTGCTCGTGTTAAATAGTGTATTAAATGTTAAGTTCAGTTGTTGTTTTTTTGTTTTTTTGTTTTTTTTGTCTTATAGGCTACTCCATCCATTATTTCCACTTGTTTTATTTCTCTTCCAAGATAATTCAGATAATGGTCCCTAAGCTAGTCTTTATATTTTACCAGAGCTTTTATAGCCTGGTCATATTCACCCACATGAATTTCACATAACATATAGATTAATGTCTACATATATAATGGCTATATAAAGTAAAGCAATGCAGACTCATAGATTGTGCAAGACTGTTAAATCTTGCACCTGAAAAGCAATGTTGTACATGGAGAAAGGTCAGAACACATTACGTTTAAGAATACTATGGAATGTCTATGTCTTTTTAATAGTTTGAAAGGGCACTGTTCAGGACAACCTCCAGTTACACTTTGACTTACTACTACTAGATTTTCAATTGCCAGAATGAACGGGAACCTTCATGGACACATGTTAAGAAGAATAAATTGAGCGACCTGTGTGTAGTCCAATTTCACATATTCAGTGGAAATGGGAACTATGCTTTTTTTTTTTTTTTTTTTTTTTTTTTTTTTTGCCTCAGAGAACTTATTTTCATGTTATACTCATCCAGCAGAAGGCTGAACTGAATGCAAGCATTAGGGAAAAAAATCTAAATCTTGGAAATGCCTTTTTCTGATCCTCCAGGCTTTCCGCTTACTGAACAGAATGGTAAAGTTAATACCCAGTGACACAACACAAGCTGTGTAGAAAAAAAAATGCACACCCCCGTATACACTCTAAAAGACTCTTAGCCACATATCTTACCCATTACCCATAGTCTGTAACATCTTAAATTATAATATGATGTTTGCTGAGATGCATGGTTTCAGGCAAAGATTCCCTGGAGTGAAAATGGTAATCATAGAATGTGGACCTGAAACAGGAAAGAACTAGAGTTTAAATAAAAGTCATGTCAATAATCAGCCATGGGATTCTACCAGAAAGAAACTATCACCACAGAAATTAGTTGATTGGGCTTTATTTGTTGATCCTACAAGCAAAGTATCATAAATGGAAACTTAAAGGGCAAAGCAGTGAGCAAAAAAAAACAACACAGATTGTTGTGGCAGGATGATATAAGTAGAAGCATGGTTGTGAGCTAGCAAGACATTTTTATAGTCTCTGCAAATAGTGATCAAAGAAAGACATGCATAAAGTAAAATAGAAATGGAGGAAGGAAAACAACCCATCCCACGTCACATCACTGACGCAACAAGGAAGCAAGAGAGGGTGAGGACAAGGCTTTGTGTTTGCCAATTAACACATCATGTGTAGTGGAGAAGAGATTCTTGTTGTAAAATTCACAGAAGTTCTTCTTACTGAGCCATATCTTTGCCGAAAGCTAATTGATTTTTGAGAGACATTAGTATGTACCGTCTGAAGCCATTAAACGTCAAATGTAAATGTCACTTGTCGCACATCAGCTGTTCACTAAACTGTCTGGATGTATTCAGATGAGATAAGGAGTACTAGAACAAAGTCATTATATAAATGTGTGTTAAGGAAAAAGACAAGCACACTGAATTTGTTAAGGTAGCAGACAACATACAGTCATGTAAAATATAAATTATATGTGTGTGTGTGTGTGTGTGTGTGTGTGTACATATATATATATATATATATATATATATATATATATATATATATATATATATATACATATATACATATACATATATATACATATATGTGTGTTTGTGTGTGTGTGTGTGTATGTATATGTGTATATGTATATACATATATACAGTATCTCATAAAAGTGAGTATACCGCTCACATTTTTGTAAATATTTGATTATATCTTTTAATGTGACAACACTGAAGAAATGGCACTTTGCTACAATGTAAAGTAGTGAGTGTACAGCTTGTATAACAGTGTAAATTTACTGTCCCCTCATAATAACTCAACACACAGCCATTAATGTCCAAACAGCTGGCAACAAAAGTGAGTACACCCCTAAATGAAAATGTCCAAATTGGGCCCAATTAGCCATTTTCCCTCCCTGGTGTCATGTGACTTGTTAGTGTTACAAGGTCTCAGGTGTGAATGGAGAGCAGGTGTGTTAAATTTGGTGCCATCACTCTCACACGCCCTCATACTGGTCACTGGAAGTTCAACATGGCACCTCATGGCAAAGAACTCTCTGAGAATCTGAAAAGCCTCTGGCCTAGGCTATAAGAAGATCACCAAGACCCTGACACTGAGCTGCAGCACGGTGGCCAAGACCATACAGCAGTTTAACAGGACAGGTTCCACTCAGAACAGGCCTCGCCATGGTCGACCAAAGAAGTTGAGTGCACATGCTCAGCATCATATCCAGAGGTTGTCTTTGGGAAATAGACGTATGAGTGCTGCCAGCATTGCTGCAGAGGTTGAAGGGGTGGGGGGTCAGCCTGTCAGTGCTCAGACCATACGCCGTACACTGCATCAAATTGGTCTGCATGGCTGTCATCCCAGAAGGAAGCCTCTTCTAAAGATGATGCATAAGAAAGCCTGCAAACAGTTTGCTGAAGACAAGCAGACTAAGGACATGGATTACTGGAACCATGTCCAGTGGTCTGATGAGACCAAGATAAACTTATTTGGTTCAGGCAACCAGGTGAGGAGTACAAAAACAAGTGTGTCTTGCCTACAGTCAAGCATGGTGGTGGGAGTGTCATGGTCTGGGGCTGCATGAATGCAGTACTCACTTTTGTTGCCAGTGATTTAGACATTAATGGCTGTGTATTGAGTTATTTTGAGGGGACAGCAAATTTACACTGTTATACAAGCTATACACTCACTACTTTACATTGTAGCAAAGTGTCATTTCTTCAGTGTTGTCACATGAAAAGATATAATCAAATATTTATAAAAATGTGAGGGGTGTACTAACTTTTGTGAGATACTGTATATACACATATATACATGTATGTATATACACACATACATACATGCATTCATACATATACACCCCATGGATATTGTTGGCTTTTTTGACATATTTGGACAAGCAAACATTTGGTCATCTTTAAATATTAGTGTTTTCAATCATTTATTCAACATCTGTGGAATAAGTAAGTACACCCTTGGCCTGAGAAGGTAGTATTGCCCCTGGAGCAGAAATAACTTCTTGTAGGCATTTTGCATAATTGTCCACCAGTGTCTGACATCAGCTTGCTGGAATTTCAACTGCAACTTTTGGACAGATGACCTCACATTATCTTCAAGCACTCCTTGATGTTATGCAGAATTCCTAGTTGAATCAATGAATGCAAGCTGTCCAGTCCCTGAGCCAGCAAAGCAACTCCAAACCATAACATTTCCACCAGCATGCTTCACAGTTGGTATGAGGTGCTTCTCCTGAAAAGCTGTCTTTGGTCAGCGCCAAACATGTCTGCTGTTACTGTGGTCAAACAACTCTATCTTTGATTCATCTGTCCAGAGCACATTATTCCACAAGGCCTGGTCTTTGCCTATATGCTCATTGGCAAACTGTAGTCTTGCAAAGGCTTTTTCCTGGCATGCCTTCCATGCAGGTCAAATTTGTGCAATCACTTTCTGATTGTAGAAGCATATACTTTAACACCAACAGTTGCAAGACTTACTTGCAGATCCTGTGGTGGAATTTAGGGGTCCTTGGAGACTTCTTTATGCATCAGACGGCCTGCTCTTGTTCTGAATTTGCTGGGATGGCAAGCCCTGAATAAATTGGCAAGTGTTTGAAATCTGCACCATTTGTAGATTATTTTCCTTACTGTGGAATGATGTATTTCAGATAATTTGGAGATCTTTTTAAATCCAGTGCCAGGCTCATAGGCATCCACAGCCTTTTTTCTGAAGGATTTGTAGAACTCTTTAGATCTTGGCATGATGATGCCACACACCTCAATAGCTAAGGGAACACCAGACAATAGATATGAGATATTTAAATAAGATAAGTTCCACGTGCACTCCCTAAGCAGGTTCTAATCACTAGTACCAAATCTTGAACACCTGATTTTAATTTTAAGGATTTGAAGGTGTGATAAATGTAGGGGTGTACTTATGTGACTGATTTGTTTTTTGTTAATTTAAATTGTGAAAAATACTACAAAATGTCAGTTTTATGTGCCATTTGATAGAGTGTATCAACTTTATTAATAGGCCCTTTTAAAGAGGATCAAATGGTTGCTTCTAATTGTGTCAAAAAAACCAACAATTTCCATGGGGTGTACTTATTTTTCACATGACTGTACACAATATGGCCAAAAGTCTGTGGGTGACCATCACACCTATATCTGCTTTTTTTAACATCCTATTCCATATTTAGTCCACATTTGCTGTTGTAATATCCTCCACCTTTCTGAGAAGGCTTTCCACTAGACTTTGGAGCATGGCTGAGGGGATTTGTGCTCATTCAGCCACAAGAGCATTAGTGTGGTCAGGCACTTATGTCAGGTGAAGAGGCCTGGAGAGCAGTCTGTGTTCCAGTTCATTCTAAAAGTGTTCAGTGAGGTTCACGTTAGGGGTCTGTGCAGTACACTCGAGTTCTTCCACTTCCAAACTTGGCAAACCATGTCTTTATGGACCTCAATTTGTGCACAGGGGCATTGTCATACTGCAACATTTTTGGGCCCCCTAGTTCCAGTGAAGATAATAATAATTGGGGAAGACAGCTTGGGGAAGTCCCATATATTGGTGTGATGGCCAAAAGTATGTGGACACCTGACAATATAATCCATGTGCTACAGTATAGAAAATGGCATATATAAAACATATGCACTAGATATGAAGGCATCAGAAAGGCTTTTATTTTTTTTTATTTAATTTTAAATCTCCAAACAATTAAAATCAACCAAATATTCATTTGACTGGTTCATTTTAGCTGGAAAAACTCAGTCACCCATGCTGTGGGGAATTTTACAAAATTAGGCCAATGTTTAAGGGCTCTGGCAAAAACAATTTGCAGCATGTGTGTGTGTGTGTGTGTGTGTGTGTGTGTGTGTGTGTATATATATATATATATATATATATATACACACACACACACACACACACACACACACACACCCTGTTTTTCAACCAGACTTGGCCGAAAAATAGTGTCATCACTCCAGCAAGACTGAAATCTTTACAGCATAGAGAATTAATTTAATATTTTGAATTCAGAATTAGTTTTCATCAAATTATTTGGAACCAACAACAATCTGCTTGTATGTTTGGTGAAGTGGTAGCTATACATAAATGTTTGTATAAATATTTTTTTGTTTTCCCCTAAGGTTGTCTGTATTTTTTGGTTTCTTTATCTGGACAACATCCACTCCATCCTTTTCACAACAACAACAACAACAACAGCAGCAACAATCATAAAGGGAAGATGAGACACATAAAATAATCCTTGAAGCCCCTATAAAATCAAGAATATATTCAAAGACATGCTTAATTGCATGTCTAAGCTAGGCACCTACATGAAAAAGACTGATGACATGATGGCCATAATAGTGTTGGTAATTAGTTTGTGTTAGTGTGGTGCATAGAAAACACAGAAAATGCTCAAATGAACAGTCAGATATACTCAATGACATAAAACTATAGTATAGTTGGCAGAGCAACATACATAATATACATATATAATATACATTTAATATTATGCGCTGATATTTGTGGTCACACAAGCATAATTTAATAACATAATGGCAGCAGATACCTACTGGGTATAAACCATTTTTTGCACGAGCATGTCTCATCTCTTGGGTGAATGTTCCAACAGTGGATGTACCATTTGAAATTTTCTGGTATCCTGAATTTTCAATCCAACTTTCTTTCAGACTTGCACACTGTAAAAAAAAAAAAAAGGACAGCAAGTAAAGGAAAGTAAAAAAAAGTCTTGTTTCTGCGAAATTTGTCTTATTTTTGTGTAAAAAGAAAAATAATCTTGTCAAGCATGTTTTGCATTAGAAAGTTAATCTCATTTTAAGAAAATATATATTTGTTTTAATAAGATCTTCCAGCAAATATTAAGCTAGATTCAACCAGTAACAAGCTATAACAATGGTTTGCATAATATTCCAGCAGAGGAATACAATTGTTTTCCTTATTCTAAGACTAAGACCACTTGCACAACTTAATTTTTTCAATGAAGCAGCTTTGTGTTATGGTTATGTTGAAATCCACACTGATCTACATTACCTATCGACCCCAGCATGTCACATGACCATGTCACATGTCCCACTTATCACTCACACTTGTTCTGTGTTACCCCTAATAAGCAACCCTACAGAAGTTCTAGGGTATGTCTCAACCAGCTCCCTAATTCAGTAGGTAGTGAATCAGTATATGGTGTACATGAGTTTTGGCACTGGTAAGGACCCTGGCTCACTATGCATTGGGACACTGATAATTCAATTTCCGGAGACATAACTACATACTCGCATTGTAAAACATCACCAAAAATGAAAAAATTAAATGTCAGTTTTATATGTCATATAAATTTGTTAGCTTAATCAAATGTATTTGTCAAAATATGTCATAGGCACAGAATCATAGGCAAGCTAGTACATTTTTTTAAAAAAATCATTAAACACTTAAATGTGTTTAATGATAAAAGTTAAAGTTAAAAATCACTAACGTAAGTAATCATTTGAGAGCTACAACAACAATAACATGCTACTTACATTTGTAGCCCAAAGTTGGCTGCAAGTTTGTCCCTCACTTTTTCAAGCTGAAAACATGGTCATTTCCAGTAAGAGAACATAGTGGGCATCAATGCTCTTTGGTTTTCATTGTTTGCAATAAGCATAGCTTACATTTTGGTATTTTTGTCTAGTTTTAAGATCTAATAGCATTTTTGGTGACTAGATATTTGTGCTATTTTCTTGGTTTTGTAAGGCCTTAAAAATTTTGTCCCATTCCTTACTTCCCAGTTTTGTGGATATACACTATCAGTGTCAGCCCATCTGAATAAATATAGACTACTTCACCCAATTACAAACTGTTACTAACAATTATCCATAACCAATATGACACAATTTTTCAAAAAACAAATTAGCCAAATATATTATATGCATGTGTGTACAAGCTATGGATCATTCACAGAAGTGAACATAACATAAAATCTATATTGTTACAAAAACATCAGTGCACCAAACAGTTAGGAATGAGAGGAGATGATCTAGATATGGAAACCATATGCATAAACACTAATTTAATTATAACACTGATTGTCAGGCTTACCACCTCTGCTGATAGTCAGAAAGTATCCAACAATATATCTAACACCCCAGATGCACCTTTGCCATAATAGTGTGCTTTATTAAGGAAATATTATTTACCACACAATTATTTATGGCCTGCAAAACCATTATGCCAAGTTTACACTACACGATTTCAGGCCCAATTTTCACTCGGTGACAGTTTTGTGGAGATCGCCGACAAAAGCCCGAAATCATGGGCAAATCAGAGGTCACTCCCGTGAGCGACGAACGCAATATATAAATTTGACACGATTTGAGAGAAGCGTGAATGCGTTGCTGTTGTCAGCAAGATACCTAGAATGTTAAATATCCGGACCTGTCTGCAATTCCAAATTGCATACTGTGAAATGTGTTTTGAGTGAATATAATTGCAGCCTTGATCTACAGCAAATGAGAGAGCAAGAAATTGGGCACGGCCCAGGAAGTTTCAGTGGGAGGAGTCCTGATGTACCTGCAAGAGAACTTAAATGCTTACAAGAGACTTAATGTACTTTAAACAACAGTACAAAAATGAAGCCGCACGACATAGGGTTAGGGTTAGGGGGATTCACACCTGTGGGATCCTCACACTAGTGGGATTCACACCTGTGCAATGATGAAACTTGTTAAGGTCATATGAAATTGTAGTCTGGGGTATGAACAAATATATTAGGATTGTGTGGTATGTCTAGGTTTCTTTTTCTATAGACAGAAAAAAATGGCTGTGCCATGTGTTCATCAGTGTCCATCATCACAGCCAATCTGTACGTGGATGACGTGGGAAACAAGCACTGGATGCCTTACAGAGAATAGATATGTGGATTCAAGATCAAAGTCCAGGAGATACAGTACAACACTATCCTGAACAAGACTTCGATAAATGCAGTGAAAGAACAAAAACATCATATTCGCAAGAGAAAACTATAAGACAACAAACAACAAACTGCCTTTTTTGGACTGCAGTATACAGAAACAGCGACTGAAACAGTATCAAGGCTATACCACGTGGCATTTCACAGAGGGGAGCAAGGTGATTGCTTGAATAGTTGAAGTATAATAGAGTATTGCATTGATGATTGCTTTTGACAATATCCTGATTCTACTCAGTCTGTGATTAGAATTTCATATTAAGGAAATGCTTCAGTAAAATTTTAATATAGCAGATATCACCCAATTTTGTGTGCTTCACTATAGGCATTCAAGATGTACTGAATAGTTAATCTCCACATGTTTTATAGTTGTATTTAATCAGGAATATCTTTCCTGTGGTGTCTATTTAGATACACTCGATTTCTAGGTGGCTGATTGCTTATCACGTGTTTTAACAATAAGAATAGGTACATTTGTGTGGCCCACCACCTGACTGGGTTTTCTTAAACTTATGAAGAGAAAGAAGACTACATTTCTTAATGTGGTGTTCTTTCTCTTCATAGGTTCATAGTGTGTAGTGATTTTGCAATGGAAATACAGCATGAGATCAGTTGGATTATGGTTCTGTTTCTCTCTGGTGGTCTTTCATCAGAATCAGGAAATAGCATTTCGCCTGGAGAGTTGAACAGAATTGGAATCATGCCAAAGCTTACTGTTTGATCCCGTCTTTCATTAAAAATGTATGTGCCATGCACCACAGAAGAGGTACTATTATTTGTGCAATATGGGTTCAGTGTTTTGTTCCAATATCTGTCCAATTAATGGAAGCCTTTGTCATTTATGAGGCTGTCAATATACAAACCTTACACTCAAATCCTTCCACTTACACTGCCAATAACCTTAGTACCAGACGTTTTGGATAGCTCTGTTGCTGATTTGGGACAGACTGACAAATATAATCATGTATCATTATTGTAGAAGTGAATGCTAACATTCAGTATAGGGTGTTGTTTTTTAAGAACCTTGTGGGACAGTACACTGTATATTTTTAGGCTATGAAGAATCTCAGTTTATACTATAAACTGATAAGGGTATGTCAAATAAGTTTTAAATCAGGCAAGAATCAGCTGTGTTTTCAAGCATGTACGGTAAAAGAACATGGTCAATCATGTCAAATGCCACATTCAAATACAACAGGACCAAAACAGAAACATATCCACAATCAGAGGCTAGCAACAGATCATTGACCACTTTAACCAGTGCTTATTGGTTATGCTTACTATGATGTTTCTGAAAACCAGATTTAAATACACCATGCTTGTTTGTTCTACTTTGGCAACAATTATATCCAAACTATCTTTTGTGATACAAAAGGCCTGTTGGAGATTGTCAGGTCACTGGAGAGATTGTAGAGATCAAGCTCCTTTAAGGAGAGGTGTAACAACAGCTGTTGTAAAAAGTTGGGGATATGCCTCAACCTGAGTGATTAATTTATTAGGTTTAGTAAGGGGTCACCAGTCACTAATAACAATTTATTAAATAACCTAGATAATATAGAGTCAAAAGCCACATGTCACAGCTGGTTTGTACAGAGGACAGTGCCAATGTATAGAGATTATTATATCCAATGGGACTAAACAATTTTATTACTGACGATGTCTGAGACTTTCTCCTAGGAACCGAATATTGCTTGTACTGCTTTCTGTTGCCACCATATTTTTTTGAAAAGTAAGGTTTTCTGAGAACAGTCTGATGATAGTTATTGAGAGATTCTGTCCATGCTATTCGGAAGATTTTCAGCTTATTTTCCACCATCCTCAAGCATACTTGTCTGTTCATGTTCCAAGGGAAAGATCTAATTATTGTTTTTCTTACAAAAGATAGTGATATGCTGTAAAGGGTCAATCTTAAAGATGCATGTTCAACCCAAATTCCGAAAAAGTTGGGACAGTATGGAAAATGCAAAAAAAAACAGACAAAAAGAGTCATTTGAAAATTACATTCATTTCCATCCATTCATCCATCTTCTAACGCTTACTCCTTTTCAGGGTCACGGGGAACCTGGAGCCTATCCCAGGGAGCATCGGGCACAAGGCGGGGTACACCCTGGACATTGTGCCAGTCCATCACAGGGCACAATCACATACACACTCACATACCCATTCATACACTACGGACACATTTATTTTTGAAAATATACACTCATTTCAAATCCGATGACTGCAACACACTCCAAAAAAGTTGGGACACTCAAATGTTTACCATGTTTACCACATCACCTTTTCTTTTAATAACACTTATTAAGCATTTGGGCACTGAACAACAAATGGTCTTGCCTGACAAAGGTTTACCAAAGTATTCCCAAGCCCATGTCAGGATATCCATTTCCTGTTTTTAAAACATCTGCAGGATCGGAAATCACGTGCATTCAGAAGTGGTTTTTGGCCTTGCCCTTTACGCAGCAAGATTTGACCGGATTCCCTGAATCTTTTAATTATATTATGCACTGTAGAAGCTGAAATACCCAAAATCCTACCGATTTGTCTTTGGGGAATGTTGTTCTCAAAGTGCTGGATTATTCACTGACACACCTGTTGGCAGATTGATGTGCCTCAACCCATCCTTTCTCTTGAAGGACTAGGCCTTTTTTGGAGGCTCCTTATATACCATGATTACCCGATTGCTTCACCTCTTTCACATCACCTTCTTATTTCACCTTTTTGTCACAGTGCTATTAGTCCTAAATTGCCAACTTTTTTGGAACGTGTTGCATGCATCAATTTTAAAATAAACATTTACCTTCAAAAAACATCAAATACATTTTTTTTTGTTTAAATACAAGTCAAAGTACATTTACAAATCACTCCTCTTTGTTTTTATTAGCATTTTCCATACTGTCCCAACTTTTTCGGAATTGGGATTGTAACTCCTCTGTTATTCAGTCAAGTTGTAATCTGTCACATTGAACACTCCATATTTAGGTTGTCTACGACTGCTGCAGCTGTGAGTGGTGTAAGTACATGTTTCTTATGTAGGCAGGAAATGGTGCAAGAAATTATACTCCTTGAAATTCAAAACAGATAAGACAGGAATCAGACATGGCTTCGTTCAGGGGAACTGTAAGAATCTTGCTAATCCAGCTAAAGTTAGAAGTAGCTCTAGAGTGTGGCTAAGTTTGTGAGTTGAGCCTAGGACCATCTGAGTAACACACAGAATTCAGAATGGACACAGATACTATCCTTAAAGTGTCAATTTCATTATTCATATCAATATTGAAATTGGCAAGAATATTTGTTCCAGTTAGAAGGCTTTTTGAATAGGAAAATGATTCTGTGGGTACAACAGAGATATCAATAGGATGCTGACTAAATATAACCATGGCAGCAGTACTATTATCTGCACATTCACAATCCTGAATGCCACTCCGAAGCCAATCATGCACCTAGTTACTAGAGATGCCAATGGACACAAAACAGATACCTCAGGTTCGGAGATTAAGTTCATTTTATACCAGAAGAAACACTGCATGCATGACAGATCTCAACCACTCTACTCTGCTTTTCAATTTATATGAACAGATGCACTCGTGTTTTCCTTCACTAATTAAGTAAATTTATAATGGTGGTATCTGTAATGACCTTAAGATTATTATAAATACATTGCCTCTGTGACCAAATAAAGAAATGATATTTACACGTTAGCTGATGCATGAGTATACACTGCTATAGGGCTATAGGCTGAAATGTTGAGCTGGCATTCACTAAAGAATTTTATGTGGTTTTTTTTCCATTATTTGTTGTGATGAACTTTAATTAAAAAGTGCTTCTGTTAGCTAAGCAGAAGCCTAACTCTACAGCTGTGTGTGTGTGTGTGTGTGTGTGTTTTTTTTGTTTGTTTGTTTGTTTGTTTTTCTCACGTACCATCATTTTCCACTGATACTTGATTAATGTTACACCATATTAAAATGCCTTCCTCTCACCTAGCCATTAAATAATATCCATTAAGTAACATCAATATTGAATAATAGAAGTAGGCTGACAACACTGAATGCCCTTTAAGATTAGGATGTACCTATTAAAACATGTCAAAGTTATCTATAAACCACATATTATTACAGACACATTTATCTTTAAGCCATGTGTTCAAAACAAGGAGTCTATAGACTGTTTCCACACCTTTTTTTAGACAGTACATTGGGCCATTAATTTAGAATTTTTACCCAGAAAAGTCTTTGTTAATGTTTTAAAAAGTTTCTTTTTAAGTATAGGGTCATTGTTGCCCTCAAGAAGAACAACAGAACAAATCCCTTACTTCTCTAACACTGAAGGTAACTGCATATTTATATCCAGCACACTAGCACCAGGAAAACAATAAACTCCAACAATGAGCACAGAACTGCTGTTTATGTGAGCACACGTAGACTGTTCCTGAAGCTCCTGAACCTCCCTGTCATTATCACCTGTTTCAATCACTGCAAACCTGTCCCTGTAACAAAAATCAGGTACAGATGGAGGAGGTAAACCTCAAAAGCACATGTAAACAACATCTGTATACTGTATGTAAGCAGTCACACTTGAATTGATCAAAGATACCACCTTAATTTGGGGACCTACTGCGGTTCAATAGAAGCAGCATTCTATATGTAATGCTTTACGTTACACTTTATAGTTTCCTCTTGTCTCACATAAGGTTCCATTTAGAGATGCAGCAAAATTATTCTAACTTTAACTTTAAGTGCAGTCTTTATGACATTAGAAAAATACAGAAAAGTCAAATGAATTAATTCATTCAATCATTCCTTAATCTTCCATACCTGCCAGAATTCACCCTGAATGGGATGCCTGTCACTGAGCACTGTGCACACACATTCACACACTGGTTCAAACCTAGGCACAATTTAGCTCAGCCAGTACAGCAAGTTGGGAGGTCACCAGATAACTCAGAGGCAACCCACATGACAACTATACTCCACTATTTCTACTTAGACCTGGAAAATGGTGCATCTCAGTTTGCTACCAAATGCTAAACCTTTTCAACTTTTTTTTTTTTAACTTAGCCCAATAATATGCTAACTTAGCTCACTACAGCTACCCTGATCAGCAACAGGTACTTTTTGACAAGATTTTTGACAATTAAATATAAAATATAAAAACGGGGAAATAACCTACTTACTTTATTTGTTGCTCTTCTAACCCCACATTATTGTATACAGATTTTATTTGGACAGATGCCTGTTGGGTAAAACATTAGCTAGCTAAATGGTGCTGCCTTCTGACCTAAACCAGTAAAACTCAGTAAACCTACCTATGTAGAAGAAGTTTGTTTTTACACCATTTTATATTTTAAAAATAAATAAATAAAATAAAAGGCACATACAATGAATGCTTAGAACCCGATTGAGTTCCTGATTCAGGATCTCCAATTGTCTGTTCGACTCGGTGATGCCCAGATGGCAGGCTGAATTGATGTCCATCCTCTCCATGAAAGTTTGCCACACCTGCAATGTAAACTGTGCTCCGCAGTTACACACAATGTACTCTGGCAGTCCACAAGGCAATATGCAATGGAATAGAATCTCTACCATTAGATGCCCCATGGGAGGACCTGGCAAGGGTACATGACAAAGGATTTTAGAGAAGTATAGTCTGTGACAGTCCTCCAAGAAATGAATTAACAACTGCAGTTAGCAGGTGCTGAGGACAGCACGGTGACACAAATGGTAACTTCAGCTCCAGTCGAAAACAAATATTTAAAAATAAAACATCAAAACAAAAGCATGTGGAGTCAGACCTCTAGGCACGTGGAGCATGGCATAACACAGGGATATACAAACTTAACAGTATTAGCTAGCCAGTTAGCTGTAAATATTTGAACAAAATCAACTAGGCCTAAATATTGTTAGAGAAATTTCACAGACAAAACTAGCAAATACTGGAAATAAATTGTTGTGTTTGTATGTTATACTATATAAATGCACAGCTATTTATTATTAACTGTGTTATTAAAGTGTATATGTTATGATTAACGTGTATAAGGTGCCCTGCGATGGAATGGCGTCCCATCAGGGTTTTATTCCTGCCCAACACCTAGTGTTTCTGGGAGAGGCTCCAGATTCACTGTGACCTTGTTCAGATGATAAAGTGTTTATTAAAATTGAGTAAGTTAGGTGAGCGAGTGAGACCTTTTTTTTTTTTTTTACAGGCTCCAGATCCACTGCAACCTGGACCAGGATAACATGGTTACTGAAGATGGATGAAAGTGGTCCAGAAAGAAAGTGTTTATTTGTCAGTTTGTTACTGGACTATTGTGAAAGCAAACTGAAAACAGTCATGATGCATTATATAGTTATCATATGGTTAATATAAAAATCCTAACATCCCAGCCATCCATGCAACGCTCATATAGATTGAAATATACTAATTTCGGGCTAGCCCCTTGCAGAGATTAACTTTAGCATGCATTGTGCTACGTAGGCTGATGCTACATATAAATAGCCTATATTTTGATGTTGTAGGCCTAGGAATGGTATGCTGTGTTGAGGGCTTGTTGGATTAAGTGGTACATTTATAATGGTATATTTAAGTACATGTTTCTCTCTAACAGCTCTATTGTCAATTGAGTGTTTAACAAGATAGTTAAGTTAACTGCTGTTCATTATTTTTAGTGTAGAGTCTTGTCATGGTTCCCTGACACAGCTAATTGGTTTCTGTAGGAAGCAATTAACATTTTTTTTTCTCCTGAGATTGAATCCTGAACATTGTTCTGCCAAGATTTATTTGCCTTTAACTTTCTTTTTTTTCTTTTAATCATGGCCTTTTTTTTTTTTTTTTTTTTTTTGCACCATTAACAAAAAAATATATATATACAGAGCAAAAGGACAAAATTATTGATTAGATCTATTTGGGGTCAAAGTCCAAATCATTTCCCAGAATAGGCATTTAACCTGAAGTAATGCCTCCTAATATTCTAATTCAACGGTTGCATCATATACTGACCTTCTGGATTTGAATAGTGATATAAAACAAATATGGACCAACCACCATGTGATTAGAATACATCTTGCAGTTGGTCATACGATGGAACATCTATGGCATCTATGATCTTTTAGGGCTTATTCCCCAGTTTCATCACAGCTTACCTTTCCCTCTTTGATTCTTTTTTCTCTTTCGACTGTGTGTCTCTGAGGCAAGTTTCTCTTTGTGCTTGGCCTTTGCCAAGCATATTTCCTCTTGACTTTGAAGCTTGGCTGAACATCCTCTCCTTCACTCTCTTTATCTGCCAACCCATCTTTCTTAATGTTTGTTTCCTTATAAAATTATCCGCCTGTCCTAGTTGGTTTCTCACCCTTGACCATGAGCTCCTTCTGGGTACACCTCTCTCACAACTGGACTGGTTATGGAGGTCTGAGCACTTTTCTAGGTCAGGAACAGTTTTGAATCTAACAGCAGGACCTGAACTCTTTCAATGGATAGTAAATTTAGAGAGAAAGCATTGCTACCAGTGCAGTATGAACTAGTCAAAAATGGAGAATTTTTCCAATTTCACATAAAATCTTATATAATTTTTTTCTATTATATATTTATTTTATATTAATTAGCTGCAATTCCATTATTTCTTTGTTTTTCTTTGTTTCTTTGTTTTCTTTGTTTCCCACTTATTTCTCTCCTTGCTTATTACAAATTCTTTCTTTCTTCTTCTTTTTTTTTTTACATGTGTCTTTTTTGGCAGCACAGCTGTGCAGCTGGTTCTCACTGTTCTATCCACACAGGATTGCTCCAGGTTCTAGGGTTATGCTAAATTGCTGTGAGGGTGGATGAGTGTACAAGTGTGTGTGTGTGTGTGTGTGTGTGTGTGTGTGTGTGTGTGTGTGTGTGTGTGTGTGTGTGTGTGAGTGAGCGGTGCACTGAAATGGACATCCCATCTCGGAAAATATGTTCAGCCAAGTTTCGAAATATACATTGTATTTGGTATTTCATTGTGTCTCTCTACTTACCAGTCTCTACACTAGGTTACTTTAGGCATAAAGTAAGCCTATATAAAAAATATAGCCTGTTCAACTTGGCAAGGAATAATAAAAGAAAACAACCTAAATTTAGTATTTTCTCAGGCCCTGACTTGTAAAGTCACCTTCAAGAAATTCAAAAACTTAAATGCCACTGAAACTTTAAAGGAAAGAAGGCAATGTCAAAGCACAGAGATATGCTGCATAAGAGGTGAGGATTACTACATAGCATGTAGGCTATGCAGTCTGCACTTTCTTACTTTAGGTAAGAAAGGTTTCTTTAGGTTTATTTTTCTTGTTTTGGTGTCTTCTACTCATTGTAGAATAGAAAATGTCATGAGGCATTTGCCTGTAACACCTTCTTGACAGATTGGAATTGTCTCAATGCTTTTTTAATGAAGTTGTCACATGTACTGTATTGGGCTATTTGTATTATCTGTATGTCAGTAACATCTTGTGTAATCTAGTTCAGCAGCAACTATAACAATGTGAGATAAGTTTTGTGGGGTTTTTCTGTTTGTTTGTTTTGATGTGTTTTTTTTTTTGTTTGTTTGTTTTTTTGCTTTTTGGGGGGGGGTGGTAATGAACAACTCAAGCCTTGGGCAGACAAAACACATTATTAAAATTCAACATGACAGTACACTATCTCAGAGAGTCTTTTTTTTATTCTATGACACTGAAGCATATTCAGTTACTTTAATCTAAATCATGATGATTTAACACATTTTGGAGCCTCTTTTTAACATACCTTTAATTTATACAGACAATTATTTGCCTTCAATAATATTGTTTTATTTCAAATTCAGTGTGCTGAAGTACAGAAGCAAGGTTTCATGGCCAGTTACTTAGAGGGCACTGCATGTCATTAATTCTATTTTATTTTTAATTTATTCATTTAATTTAATTTTTTATGCATATACTTCTCCTTCTATGTTCTGGTGTAGTTAATGATCTCAATTAAATAAAAAGCAGATGTGTTAGAACTATGCATTTTAATTTTTAAATGCTGAATTATGCAACATCATAAATATTGTGCACAGTCAAGTACTTTGAAAAAGCTTGAATTTCATATTAATGTCCTGTACATTTGAATGATGTTAACAAGAAAGACCTGGTTTCATAATGCACACAAAGATCTTTTTTGTAATATATTTTTTTTAATAATTTAATTTCTTAATTTAAAATGAATTTGTTTCATTAATTTAACTTGAAAATGTCATGTCATATACAAATAATTAAACTTACTTTTAATGTGTTTTTCCAAAAAAAAACATTATTATGAAATATTTTTCCCTAGAATTTTTCTTTCACTAAGGAGCCAAAATTAATATTTCATTTCTTATAAAAAGATTAAGTACTATGCCTTCTCAATAAAACCTAATAATACTGCACATATAATCTAGCAATATTGATACAATGTACTGTATGTATCAGTTACTGTATGTCTCATCTAGAAGCTGGAATGCAGAGTTATAGGAACTTCTAATATGACATCTGAGCTTGAAAAAGGATCTGCTTAGAGTTCAGATTACTGTACATTATAAGTAATGAGAGAATACTATAGATCAAATATTAAAGGTTTATTAGAAAATTATGAAGATGCATAATGAGTTTAATTTGTGATCTAAAACTTTTTGCATGACCATGTGTATCACCTATGAGTACATCAGCATTTGTTAAACATCATTTGTTGAACATGTGTGTGTGTGTGTGTGTGTGTGTGTGTGTGTGTGTGTGTGTGTCTGTCTGTCTGTCTGTCTGTCTGTGTCTGTGTGTGCTTTATTTTTGTTTATTATTCTGCTTTCATCTGATTAATTGTTGATCTTTGTCATTGTTTTAAGGGGTTTTCTTTTTTAAATAATGTGATGCAGTGTGCAAAAGTTATAATCCTTTCCAGTCCCTTACTTGAATGCCCAATATGAAATATTTGTATGTTTTGGATTTGACCCAAGTCTTTGTCCTTTTCTTTTAATTTCATGAAGATTATTTGTTCAGGTTCTTCTTATGCTTTTGATTAATTTCCTGGGATTGATTCTCTATGTAGTGTGGCTTGGATACAAAGGTTTCTTTACCTGGATTCTCTTGGTCACAATAAATGATACAAATTTAAATTCTGAATCAAAATGCTTACTTGAGTCTTATTGCAGAGGATGAAACAGAGGAATGGCGCACAGCATTGTTTTGCTGTGTCAATGAAAAGTTACTAGGAATTGTTGGGAATGTTTGCTTTGAAAACTCTATGCTTTGGAGTGTTCATCTTATAATAGCAAGCTTTCAGATGTATGGTCTTAGCTAGCCAGTTAAGCATGAGTAAAGGAGATTGGGGGGGGGGGGGGGGTTAACAGATCAGATTGAAAAGTGTAAAGTGTTAAAATGCCTCTGATTCATAATGATTGGCACCATCTGCTCAGAGAATATTGTCAATAATGAAAATATATCCATGCTCCCATGGAAAGATAGTAAATATTCTTTTTTTCTTGATTATGAAGGTATCATTGATGCATCATTGATCATTTCATATTGAAAGTGGCTTCCAATGCAAGGATCCATTCCTAGGCATCACTGAAGTAACATGATTACTTTGTATTTCATAAGTTCACCTTTATATTTGTTTCATATTCATTTACATTTCTTTTTTCCTGCTAGAAATGAACTAATCATCAGCAAGACCACTTAATACTTGCATTCCATGTTTTAAAAGCACAATGTATCATTTAGACAGGACATAATTCTTATTCAAAAAAATTTGTCTAATCTAGACATTATAATAGTAAGAAAGTAGTATTAATAGGTCAAAACATCAGCACTGTTTGCACATGCAAAGTGAAATATTGCATCACCAAATAAATATGATAAACACTACAACATTTATTATTAAAGATATAAAGTAAAATACCATTTTAGATGACATAATAATATTAGTAACCGCTAATATAACAGTAACATAATTTTATTATGTCTAATAAGCATGTTCTTATTATTTGAATAAGCTATACATATATTATAGCAATTATATTTATAGCACAAGTTATAAATGGGAACAGGATCTACATGGAAAAGGATATCATAATTGAGTTATCATGGTGTGATGCAAGCAGGGGTTTATTATTATTATTATTATTATTATTATTATTATTATTATTATTATTATTATTAACACTGTGTCTCAAACTCACATAAAGATGGGTGTTAAAAGGTCAGAGATGCTAACCTGCATGAGCCAACTAATGAGAATCTGTCTAGTTTCAAAGAGGTCAAAGCCAAATAAGCTCATGTATAGAACTCCATAATACATAATACATTTTTGAAATGGCTAATAACCTCCTGAATGCAAATAATCAAAGTCTTCAATAGCATAATAAAAGCATGCTAAAAAATTTATAATCAGAACAGAATCATGATATAACTAGAATAGAGTATAAATATAAGTATAAAACAGTGAATACCACAAAAGTGAGCCAGATGTAAAGGCTGGGAATTTATGTTGCATGTAAATCTTTTCAGAAAATACTCAGTAAATCTTTTCAGAGTTTTTAGAGTATGGCTTTAAATCTACCGCTGTCTCTTATTTTATGCATAGTAAGTTGTATTTGCACACACGAGCCTAAGTTGGTTAGAAGCACGTCCATGGCAATAAAGGTGTGTGGGGGCAGTGTCAGGCAGAAGTTAATTCAGAAGGACAAATTGAGGTTGCTTCCTTTAAAATTGGAAGTGGAAGAGAATGTCTGGGCAAGAGCTGACCATATGGCTCTCCTCCAGGCACATATATATCCAGGCATATATATATATATATATATATATATATATATATATATATATATATATATATATATCTTAGCAAATAGTAGATCACTTCTTCTCTAATGACTTCTGTTCTGTTGGTTATTCTGATGTCTGTACAGTGTCAAACATGTCTGTTTTAAGTAACAAATTGTGAATTGGGTGTGGGTGTATTTTAGATACAATATATGTACAATAATATGGATTTTTCCCCCCCCCCTTTACTGCTATAACAGCCTCCACTCTTCTGGGAAGGCTTTCCACTAGAGTTTGGAACCTGGCTGTGGGGATTTGTGTCCGATCAGGCACAAGAGTGGAAGAGCTTGGATACTGATGTTGTGCGAGAAAGTCTGGTGCACAGCCATCATTTCAATTCATTCATAAGTGTTTTGAATGGGTTTGAGGTCAGGGCTCTGTGAGAGTCACTCGAGTTCTACCACACCAACCTTGGTAAACAATGACTTTATGTATCTCACTTTGTGCACAGAGGAATTGTCATGTTGGAACAGGTTTTGGTTAGGCCTTTTAGTTCCAGTGAAAGGAAATCTTTATTCTACACCATACAAAGACTTTTAAGACAATTTCATGTATCCAATTTTGTGGAAACAATCTGGAAAAGACCTACATATGGGTGCTATTGTCAGGTGTCCACATTCTATTCAATTAAATAAAATTTTATTTGTATAGTGCTTTTAACAGAAATATATAAACTCATGATATAAATTTTAAACTTATAAATTTATCCCTAATCAGCAAGCCAGAGGTGGCAGTGGCAAAGAAAAACCTTCAGAGGAACCAGATTCAAAAGGGAACCCATCCTCATACGGGTGACAATGTATAGTGCAATTATAAATAATTCCCTTCTATGACTGTGTACTACATGGTCAAAAAGTGCAATTGTGTAAACAGGAAATTTATTGTAGTTTTCACATGAAGTCTATTTTGTTGAAGTTATCAACAGTTCACTGGTGGAGACTTTAGTGCAAAACTGTTCATGTCAATTGCAGTCCTAATGCTGGCAATAGCAGTCCTAAAGCAATTGTAGTCCTAAGCCATCATAGCTAAGCCATCTTCATGGTTTTTAAGTGGTACCATCCACCATCTCACATACTTGTACTTAGTAGGTACATGTACTAATACTTGGTAGAGCCAATTTTACAACTGCTTCTGCAACATGTTTCTATCAGATTTGTACATCTGAATCCTGATATTCTTATCAAAATTGTTCAAGCTTTGTCAGATTGAATGGAGACTATTGATCAACAACAATTTTCAAGTCTGCAGTATGACTAGGGTTGTTGTCCTGTTAGAAGGTGAATCTCTGCCCCTGTCTTAAGACTTGCAGACTGGAAAATGTTGGGGTTTTTTTCTTTCTGGTTTATTGCCCTGTATTTGTCTCCACACAAATTTCCCTCATCCCTGACCAAGTTCCCAGTCCTACTGATGCAAGGCATCCCCAGAAATTTATGCTACCATCACTATGCTTCAAAATGGGGATGGACTTCTCAGAGTCATGAGCATTTTTGGGTTTCCATCAAGTGTTGCAAAAAAAAGTTAAATTTCATACAGTTTTTTTTGTTTGTTTTTTGTTTTCAATAATGGTTTTCTTTTCACTACTCATTCATCAATCCAAGCTTTGTTGAATTCCTGGGCAGAATCATGGTTGTGCCATATTATTTACATTTTTAGTAATGGATTTTTCCAGTGCTCAGAGGGATGTTCAATGTTTGGTATACCAACCACATGGCCAATTTACCATTCAGTTATGAATTATGACTCCGTTATATGAAACTTCTGTACTCTTGCATATGTACACAACATTGTATATACTGTATATAGGACCATCTATTTGATATGTTGCTATATCTCTTTATTTCCCACCACAAATGATTACAAAAAGTATATGTAGATGCAATCTCGTGTTTGAGATAAGTGTATGTATATATGCATGCAGTTGTGATGGTGTCTAACAGGTGTCTAATTAGCAAAAGCAAATATTGTCAGGTGGTTATCTGTAAGGAAAGAAACCAGGTGGTAATTGAGAATGCTGTCATTTTGTGGATTACACTTTTGCAGAACCTAATTGAAAGAAATATTAGGTGAAAATAACATATTTTCATCACACTCGCAGATGAAGAGTGCAAAATGTAGGTTTGTTTCTGACAGTTATGACAGAAAGACCCACAGTTATGGCTCATTAGCATACCCCCTAGCAGCAGCAGTATTGATCAGTTAATGAATTTGCTGCTTCAGTGGTCAGTGAAGCAGTGGCTGAGGATAAGCAAATGTATTGACAAGAGCAGAAGCAGTGTTCCTTGAGTGATTGCTTAGGGAATGTTTTTGCTAGTGCTATTTATCTTAATATAACAAGGATAGTGGCAGACACTGGGTTGAATGAGTTGACAGAAAGACTTTAAAATAAAGTGCTTGTTTGATGTCCTTGGTCTTAGGTGTAATGTCCTGATGACTATTTTAAGAGTCCTTAATAACTGTTGTCATCTGTCTACATTATTTTAGTTGGAATTATCTTGGTACAATGCATCCGGAAAGTATTCACAGTGCTTCACTTTTTCCACATTTTCTTATGTTACAGCCTTATTCCAAAATGGTTTAAATTCATTATTTTCCTCAAAATTCTACAAACAATACCCCATAATGACAACGTGAAAGAAGTCTGTTTGAAATCTTTGCAAATTTATTAAAAATAAAAAACAAAAAAGCACACGTACATAAGTATTCACAGCCTTTGCCATGACACTCAAAATTGAGCTCAGGTGCATCCTGTTTTCATTGATCATCCTTGAGATGATTCTACAACTCGATTGGAGTCCACCTGTGGTAAATTCAGTTGAATGGACATGATTTGGAATGGCACACACCTGTCTATATAAGGTCCCACTGTTAACAATGCATGTCAGAGCACAAACTAAGCCATGAAGTCCAAGGAACTGTCTGTAGACCTCCGAGACAGGATTGTATCGAGGCACAGATCTGGAGAAGGGTACAGAAACAATTCTGCAGCATTGAATGTCCCAATGAACACTGTGGCCTCCATCATCCGTAAATGGAAGACATTTGGAACCACCAGGACTCTTCCTAGAGCTGGCTGCCCAGCCAAACTGAGTGATCGTGGGAGAAGGGCCTTTGTCAGGGAGGTGACCAAAAACCCGATGGTCACTCTAACAAAGCTCCAGCGTGTCTCTGTGGAGAGTGGAGAACCTTCCAGAAGAACAACCATCTCTGCAGCAGTCCACCAATTAGGCCTGTATGGTTGAGTGGCCAGACGGAAGCCACTCCTCAGTAAAAGAAACATGACAATCCGCCTGGAGTTTGCCAAAAGGTACCTGAAGGACTCTCAGACCATGATGAGACAAAGATTGAACTCTTTGGCCTGAATGGCAAGCGTCATGTTTGGAGGAAACCAGGCACCACTCATCGCCTGGCCAATACCATCCCTACAGTGAAGCATGGTGGTGGCAGCATCATGCTGTGGGATGTTTTTCAGTGGCAGGAACTGGGAGACTAGTCAGGATCGAGGGAAAGATGAATGCAACAATGTACAGAGACATCCTTGATGAAAACCTGCTCCAGAGCACTCTGGACCTCAGACTGGGGTGAACGTTTGTCTTCCAACAGGACAATGACCCTAAGCACACAGCCAAAATAACAAAGGAGTGGCTACAGGACAACTCTGTGAATGTCCTTGAGTGGCCCAGCCAGAGCCCAGACTTGAACCCGGTTGAACATCTCTGGAGAGATCTGAAAATGGCTGTGCACTGACGCTCCCCATCCAACCTGATGGAGCTTGAGAGGTCCTGCAAAGAAGAATGGGAGAAACTGCCCAAAAATAGGTGTGCCAAGCTTGTAGCATCATACTCAAAAAGACTTAAGGCTGTAATTGGTGCCAAAGGTGCTTCAACAAAATATTGAGCAAAGGCTGTGAATACTTATGTACATGTGCTTTTTTTTGTTTTTTATTTTTAATAAATTTGCAAAGATTTCAAACAATCTTCTTTCGTGTTGTCATTATGGGGTATTGTCTGTAGAATTTTGAGGAAAATAATTAATTTAATCCATTTTGAAATAAGGCTGTAACATAAAATGTGGAAAAAGTGAAGCGCTGTGAATACTTTCCGGATGCACTCTAAATGGTGCACTTATATAGCACTTTTATCCAAAGCGCTTTACAATGTGTCACATTCACCCATTCACACACACACACACACCAATGGTAGCAGAGCTGCCATGCAAGGTGCTAACTTGCCATCGGGAGCAACTTGGGGTTTAGTGTCTTGCCCAAGGACTCTGAGCTGACAGAATTCTAAGTTTACAATGGGAATTGAGTTATCACTTTTATTATCAGCATTATTATCTGAGGTAAACATCACTTGAGGTATTTAAAACACAAGCCTGATTGCTGCCTCTTCACTTGACTGATCATTGTTCATGATAACATCAGTGGGAAAATTCTGTTGATTAAATTTCCTGTCTTTTTATTTTGTCATTTAAAGGTTGTAAAGTTTTCTCCAATGCCATCTCAGGGTGTGTAACTTGACTCTGTTTTTTATAATGTTACAGTGCTGAATTGAATAGGCTTATGTCCATGTCACATAGATCTCCAACAACTCAAAGTGAGACACAAGGTTTTAGGCATCTTTAGGTAGACTGACTGGATTTACCACTGAGTGTGTTAAACTGCCTTACCAAACATGATCTCTGGAAAAATATATATATATAAATTTATACCTTATACACTCAAAAAAATAACTCCAATGATCCAATATTACATATCTGTTAGCAGCAAAAGTATGTGAACCTCTAGGATTAGCAGTTAATTTGAAGGTGAAATTAAAGTCAGGTGTTTTCAATCAATGCAATGACAATAATTTATTTAAAAAACAGGGATCTATCAAAGTCTGAGATAGTTAATGAGTCCACCATCAGGAGAACATTGAACAACAAAGGTGTGCATGGCAGGGTTGCAAGGAGAAAGCCACTGCTCTCCAAAAAGAACACTGCTACCCTTCCGCAGTTTTCTAAAGATCACATGAACAAGCCAGAATGGTACTAGAATAGTGTTTTGAGGACAGATGAGACCAAACTATAATTTTTTATATAAATGACAATCATTATGTTTGAGGAAGGGAAATTCTAGCATAAGAACCTTTTCCGATCTGTGAAACATGGTGGTGGTAGTACCATGGTTTGGGACTGTTGTGCTGCACCTGGGCAAGGATGGTTTGCTATCATTGATGGAACAATGAATTCTGAATTATACCAGTGTTGTTACTTTGTAAAGTAACATCCAATGTAGGTGTGGATGTTCACCTATCACATATGTAAACATTGTTGCAGACCAAGTATACCACTTCATGGCAATGGTATTCCCAAATGGCAGTGGTCTCTTTCAGCAGAATAATGCACCCTGCCACACTGTAAAAAATGTTCAGGAATGGTTTGTGGAACATGAAAAAGTGTTATAGGTGTTGACTTGGCCTCCAAATTTCTCAGATCTGATTGAGCATCTGTAGGATATCCTGGACAAACCAGTCCGATCCATGGTGGCCCCACATAGCAACTTACAAGACTTAAAGGATCAGCTGCTAACATCTTAGTGCCAGATACCACAGCACACCTTCAGAGGTTTTGACAGAGCTGTATGACTTTGTTGAGGGTCTCAGCATGTGTGTGCATGTGCCCAAGAAGGTATCCAGGTGATATTCACCACCTCTGGTGGTTAGAAGGGGTGAAATGAATGTACAATACCCACATTTTATGTCTGCAATGTACTGGCACTGTACCTGCAAATTACACTAGTTAATATTAGATGAAGGCAAGTAGAGATTTACTAGACACACTTAGAGATTCTGGATGGAAGGTTATTCAAGGGTTGGTCCTGAGTCCTGTGCAGTGTTTCAAACGTTTTCCCCATGTCCACGTGTACTTCCATTGGTTTCCTCCCACCTGCCAAAAAGGAGGTGGCCTGGTTATGATAAATTGCCTCTAGGTGTGAATAAATGTGCTTGTGTATGTGCATTGTGCCCTGCGATTGGCTGACATCCCACCCAGTGTGTGTTCCTACCTTGTACTCAGTGTTCTTGAGATAAAATCTGGAGCCACCGCAATACTGACCAGACTAAATCAGTTTCCGAAGATGAATGAATGAAGCTGCCACTTGACTCCAGTCCAACAAGACTACAAAATCTACAAGTAAAATCCAGTTATATGTCATAAGTTAAATGTTATTGTGCTGCACTACACATATTACATTTTTAAAGAGTTTACTTGATTAAATATGTGCCATATCATATTGATATTTATGTGATCTCAATAGCAAGGGGGTCAATAACCCCAGATTACAGTCAATCACATAATTTTGACAGCAACCTTGTAATAGAATTTGTCATCTGAAAGTCAAGCAATTTTAGACTAGTTCTTTTTTGTTATACATGCACTACAGTGAAACTGTACTGATTCCAGATTTTGTGTGTGTGTGTGTGTGTGTGTGTATCTGTCTGTCTGTCTGTCTGTCTGTCTGTTATTTCATCTCCCTGGCAAGAGATGAAATAAAATAAAGGAAAACATAAAACCACTGCCCAAGGCATTTCTATTGTGCTTCTGATTTACAAACAGAGTTTGCTGTTTTGGTTTCCAATACTCTACTGAGAAGAAAAGCAGCATGTCACCATTCCAGCCCACACTAGATCATTGCCTGCAACAACAGTCATAATTCAAAATCCATAAACAAGTTCTCCCTCCATGATGGTTTCAATTATTTATGTCTTTACTGGAAGCTATGAGCCTCCTGGAGAGCATCAGCTGAGATAATTTTCATTAGTTCACTTATTACTACAAGTATTTATTTTTTATTTTTACCACACTGCAATGTACTTATTACTATATTTAGAAATGACCAAACTATATGTTCTGATCTGATGAGCCCATACATTTTTGATCTATTGAGCATGAATTATCATTAAAATTGTTTTAACGTCACCTATTATGGTTTTTCAAATATTACCTGTCATGTAGTGTGTTATATAGTTGTTTGTGAATGTAAAAATTAGAGAGGCACCAATGAATCGGCCAGTAATCAGTACCGGCCGATAAAGGCAATTTTTAACGCTATCGACCATTGGCCGATAGTTTAAAAACATCCAATGATCAGGGCCGATTATATCCTGACAACCAAAAGAGGGCGGGAAAACACATCAAATACGTGCTGTGTGTAAAGAAGATGTCTCTCGTGTGGAATTACTTTTTTTTTTTTTTTTCCAGTTTCATTTTTATTGAACAATATTGGAATTACTTTGAATAGGGTGACAATGATGATCAAACTGCAGTTTGTAAACTCTGGACTGCATGTTAATGAATAAGTGTTTTTACACCAGATACTGCAGTAGTGAATCGGGAGTTTCGGCATTGAGTCAATTTATTTTTTTTGCCTCGATCTGCTCACACTGAATTAAAGTGCCAGTACACGGTTGAAAGATTTAATGAAGATGAGTTGACAAAAAAAGGTATATATTGCACAGAAAAATATATTTGTAGAGTAGTTAATGTTAATGTTAGTATGAGTTAATATCATCAAAAAAAGTGCATAAATTTGGTGTTTAAATTTTGATTTACTCAGTCTATGAATTTTGAATCTTGGTCTCAAAGTTTTGCCAACATGGACTACTCGAATGAACATTCTTTTTGCTGGCGTCCCCTCTTTTTTGATGTACTATTTTATGGACTCTCTATACACACACACACACACACACACACACACACACACACACACACACACTTAGACACATGCACTTGAATGGACTCTAATATTCAACCAAAATCTGTTAGCCATAAATCTGTACTGACCCGGTTTTTGCACAATACTCGAATGTTTCATGTTTATTCATGGTTAATGTATGTTGATGTTTGAATGGCTATCAGTGTATGTTTTTGTAATTGTTTGTTACACAAAAATTAGGGGCCGGTATGTTACAGCCATTTTGCCATTTTTATTTTATTTTATTTATTTATATTATGGAGTTGGAATTTGGGGTTGTTTGGTGTAGCAAGGAGCTAGCGTGATCTGTTATTTGGGATTGTGTTATGTTTTGTGAGGTTTGGTGGTGTGTTTGCTCCTGGGTCATGGGTCACGTTTGGTGCGCGAGGTGTATATGACGTAGGTTAACCTTCTGACAGGCGTGGATGGAAATGGAGAGCTGGGAAGCACGTCTTTTTTGACCACGCTCCTGCACGCCATTTCAGAACAAGTAATTTTACGTTAAGTTTAATAGCAAGGTTTAATTTCAACAAGTTTTCATTCATCATTTTTGTTTCTGTCAAGAAAATAAAGGACTTTTTATCAACGGTATGCGAGGAGAGTGAGTTAATCCAACCTGGTTCCCACGTTTCCCCGGCACTGAACAAATCCCCGACACATTCATCTTTTCTCAAAATTTCTGGACTTTTCTATCCCTTTAAAAAAAGAGAAGAAAAAAAAAGGAATGAGCGAGAGAGAAAAAATATGAGTGAGAGAATTCAGGAAGTGTGTTACGGCTTGCTCCCGTTTCATCACAGGAGTAGTGCACACTTTCTGTGTGAAGTGTCTAGTGGGTAGAGCATGTGATGGCAGCTTCGAGAGGCTGTGCATGGTAATGCCTACTTTAGGCAACTCCGCTCGTGACTCGTGCTCTTCTTGGAAGCCGAAGCGAGTTGGGTTTCAGAGCCTCGCGGATCTGGGCTGGCCGCTGCTGGGGCAGCTAGCCGTCTCAGGTCCGGGGGATTTCTTATGGATCCAGAAGAAGAGCCAGAGATGAGCGCTGCTCTATCTCTTGCTGTCTTCCGGGTCCAGCTCTCCGCTGGATTTTGGAGATCACATCGCAACTCCTCCATCCACTATGGAAAGCCAAAAGGGAAAAAGAGAGAGAGAAAAAAACACACACATACACACACAAATAATAGTAATAATTTCTCTCTGACTCCGAGGAGCCAGAAGGATGTGCTAAAAACTGAGAGCAGTATATAAAGAGCTGCTTGAAGTGATTACTAATGCTGGATGAGCCTTTTTCTCCCCAGTGAAAGTAAATCCCTCACACTGCAGAAAACTTCCCTTTCTTCCAGAAGAGCATGACAAAATATCAGGCTTCTGGAGGAAAACCATGCTTAAGCCATATTTATAACCCCACGATGTTGGATTATTCAGCCATTGTGGGGAATGAACGGCATGGCTATTTAGCTATGCTGAAGGTGGAGGAGGCACTTGTGAGCTACCTCTCTCCATCGACGGCAGGTAATTAGGGGGGCCGACTTTGACATCCAAACCACCATGTAAGGCCACCGTGGCAGTGGTGGGCAAGGCCTATGTAGTAGTAGTCTTGCTTGTGGGTCACTGCAGACACTGACAGTGTTGCAGGTCTACCAAGCAGACCTGCTGATTGAGCTCGACATATGGCGGCATTCAGCCAGTTCCTTCCCTGTTGTGTCGAGTTCACCCGGGCATCCACAAGTGGAGCCCGGGCCAGCACATGTGCGAGGGAGATACAGAAGGCTAGTATAGCAGCCCGCCAATCCCTGCAGACAGCCAGGGGAACCGGGAGGCCACAGTCGCGGCGTGCTACTAGGCCTGATTTGAGAATGGTCATAAAGGCCAAGCAGGCAAGGAAGAGCGGTCCTGAGGGGCCATGGAGGGACGTATCAGGGGACATGAGGTTGTTAGGGCAGTTAGCCCCCAGTGCTACTGTAGGGCCTCCCCTAGCCAAGGCTGTCCCAAGTTTTCAGTGTTCTCTGGTCAGCGAGCTCGCACAAGGCAACGAAAATCTGATGCTCTCCCTCCAATAGAATGTGGAATAGTTAACGTCACTAAAAGACCATCTGGCAGCGTGGAAACTACTGCCAAATGTGTCTCCATGGGTTCTGTCTACCGTAGAAAAGGGTTACCGGGTCCAGTTTAGAGCTCGACCCCCTGGTTCAGAGGTGTGCTCACCACAGTAGTCAGCACAGACCAGAGCCCGACGTTACTACAGGCAGTAAGATCCCTCTTGGACAAAGGGGCCATAGAACATGTACCTTGTTCCCTGAGGGAGGGAGGTTTTTACAGCCATTATTTCCTGGTCCACAAAAAATAGGAGTACATAGCCAATTTTAGATCTGCATCATCTGAACTGTACGCTTCGGACATACAGGTTCAAGATGCTGACGCTCAAACTTATCGTTCCACAGATTCAGTTTGAGGACTGGTTTGTGACGATAGATCTAAAATGCTCATATTTCCACATAGAAATATCGCTAGCTTTATCCCCTCGCACCTTCACAAAGTGCATGGATGTCACTCTGGCTCCATTGTGACTCCAGGGCATCCCTGTACTAAACTACCTAGACGACTGGTTAATTTTAGCACGATCCAGGGAACTGGCAGTTCAACATCGAGATGTTGATCTCGCCAACATGAAGAGCTTGGGGCTCAGGTTGAACCTCAGAAAAGTATGCTTTCCCCAGTGCAGTGGACAACTTTTCTAGGGGTTATAAGGATTCTACTACGATGAAGGCGTTTCTATCCCCAACAGGCGTAGGGTCAATCCTATCAACACTGAGCAAGATAAAGTTGGATCTTGGGAGACTATTGGAGCTTATGGGCCTATTGCACAGGAGACCGTTCAGTGGTGGCTGAGAAGTTGGGGGTTTTGTCCAAGGATGAAACCTCTGAGAGTAATCAGTGTCACGCGGCGATTCTGGTCTCACAAATGAGGTTGTAGAGATCATGTTAAACACTAGAGCACCATCTACAAGGAAATTGTATGCACTCAAGTGACGACTTTTTGTCTTGTGGTATGAGGAACATCAGCTAGACCCAGTGAACTGTGCAATAGCTACAGTCCTGGAGTTCTTACAAGAACGTTTCTCAGTGGGGTGGGCTCCTTCTACAGTCAGGGTTTACATGGATGCCATTTCGGCCAGCCATGCCCCTGTTGATGGAGCCTCTGTGGGGCAACACCCTCTAACTTCGAGGTTCATGCATGGTGTCAGGTGGCTGAGGCTCATCTGCAAGCCTGGGACCTTCCTGTGGTTCTGCAAGGTCTGTCAGGGGCCCCATTTGAGCCCTTAGAGTCAGCCTCTGAGAAGCTTCTGACTCTAAAGGTAGCTCTTCTGCTGGCTCTGACATCTCTCAAGCGAGAAGGCGTTCTACAAGCTCTCTCTGTTTCCCCTTCCTGCCTTGACTTTGCCCCTGGATTAGCCAAGGCCTTCCTGTATACTATGCCGGATTATATTCCTAAGGTGCCTACATCGGCTGCCCACTCTGTGGTGTTGCAGGCTTTCTGCCCTCCTCCATTCCGCACACCGAAACAAGAGAGAATGCACCTGCTGTGTCCAGTAAGGGCTCTCTGTACTTACTTCTACCGCTCCGGCCAGTGCCGTAAGTCGGAGCAGCTGCTGGTCTGCTTTGGCGGCGACAGTAGAGGTGGTGCTGTGTCAAAGCAGCGCATCTCTAATTGGATAGTGGAAACAATCTCTATTGCTTATGAGGCATGTGGTCTCGCTACACCTCTGAGCATAAGGGCTCATTCCACTAGGGGAGTCATCTCCTCAAAGGCTTTGTCCAAAGGGGTATCCTTACAGGATGTGTGTGCTGCTGCAGGGTGGTCTATGCCACACACATTCATTCGTTATTACAGCCTGGATATTCATTCCACCCCGGGCTCGAGTGTCTTGCAGTGACCCTTGGGCTTGGGTCTTTCTGAACAGGCCGTAACCTTGGTACGATGGACTGGGTATTCTCATTCCCATAGTGGTATGCTAAATGCAACGTCGAAGTTCCCTTTGAAAGGGAACGTATGGGTTACGCATGTAACCCTGTTCCCTAAGAAGGGAACGAGACATTGCGTAGCTTTGTCATACCAGGGCAGGCCTGTGAATTGCGTCCTCGCTTCAGATAATAGAGGCTGATGGCACGGTTCACAGGTGCCATATTTATATCACGCACCGCGCTTAATTGCCACGTCACCTGATCATGGCAGGCCTATAAATAGGCATAATTTTACACAAGCTTCAGATGCCGATCGCACGTGAGAGGCGCTCCCATAGTGTTATGCTAAACGCAACGTCTCATTCCCTTCTCAGGGAACAGGGTTACATGCGTAACCCAGACGTTAATGTGAAACAACTTGTTGAAATGGAGAGAATAAAGTTTTTATTTGCATTTCCTTCAGAATTATGGAATTAATTATTATTAATTTAAAAGAAGGTATAAAAGGCAGAACCACCAAACTATCGGTATCGGCATCGGTCGATATCACTCTGAATAAATCTATTATCTGTATCGGCTGAGAAATTTAGTATCGGTGCATCTAGTAAAAACGTCTGCAAAGTTTCAAAAATCAAAGCGCACGTCAAAGGGAGTTATTAACTCCCAAAAGAAGGAACACCTGAAACGGGTTGTTAGTAATTCCAGACATACTTCCTGTATTACCCTCTGCAGGTTTGTAACAAAAAAAACCCCACCCCTGGTCTTCACTGGCTGCTCGCAAATAGACAGAGCTGAAACTCATTATGGTAGTGGGAGTTTCCTTTTCGGGACACGCTGACAGCGGTAAACCAATCACAACAGACTGGGACATCTGACCAATCAGAGAAGAGTATTCTCTCTGAAAGGAGGAGTTTAGAATTAATCTTTTAGAACGGATCAATGAATGAGTCATTGTTGACCCTGGGGAAAAAAAAGGTAATGCTGCAGTTTAAATTATGAGCACATTGAAGTGTTTTTTGACCTTGGATGCATGTAAATCTATTGTATGAGACCTTGTATGAAACAAAATTTGGCACATTACAAAACCACAATTGGTGCAATTTAAAATGTAAATACATGCAATTGAAACCATGCAAATTGTAGCTACACAGTCAGGGGAAAAGGATTCTAAATTGTGCCTTTCATTATTGTCATGGTGATACCCATATCTTTTACAGTGAGGGAAAAAAGTATTTGATCCCCTGCTGATTTTGTACGTTTGCCCACTGACAAAGAAATGATCGGTCTATAATTTTAATGGTAGATTTATTTGAACAGTGAGAGACAGAATAACAACAAGAAAATCCAGAAAAACACGTCAAAAATGTTATAAATTGATTTGCATTTTAATGAGGGAAATAAGTATTTGACCCCCTCTCAATCAGAAAGATTTCTGGCTCCCAGGTGTCTTTTATACAGGTAACGAGCTGAGATTAGGAGCACACTCTTAAAGGGAGTGCTCCTAATCTCACCTTGTTACCCGTATAAAAGACACCTGTCCACAGAAGCAATCAATCAATCAGATTCCAAACTCTCCACCATGGCCAAGACCAAAGAGCTCTCCAAGGATGTCAGGGACAAGATTGTAGACCTACACAAGTCTGGAATGGGCTACAAGACCATTGCCAAGCAGCTTGGTGAGAAGGTGACAACAGTTGGTGCGATTATTCGCAAATGGAAGAAACACAAAAGAACTGTCAATCTCCCTCGGCCTGGGGCTCCATGCAAGATCTCACCTCGTGGAGTTGCAATGATCATGAGAACAGTGAGGAATCAGCCCAGAACTACACGGGAGGATCTTGTCAATGATCTCAAGGCAGCTGGGACCATAGTCACCAAGAAAACAATTGGTGACACACTACGCCGTGAAGGACTGAAATCCTGCAGCACCCGCAAGGTCCCCCTGCTCAAGAAAGCACATATACATGCCCGTCTGAAGTTTCCCAATGAACATCTGAATGATTCAGAGGACAACTGGGTGAAAGTGTTGTGGTCAGATGAGACCAAAATGGAGCTCTTTGGCATCAACTCAACTCGCCGTGTTTGGAGGAGGAGGAATGCTGCCTATGACCCCAAGAACACCATCCCCACCGTCAAACATGGAGGTGGAAACATTATGCTTTGGGGGTGTTTTTCTGCTAAGGGGACAGGACAACTTCACCGCATCAAAGGGACGATGGACGGGGCCAAGTACCGTCAAATCTTGGGTGAGAACCTCCTTCCCTCAGACAGGGCATTGAAAATGGGTCGTGGATGGGTATTCCAGCATGACAATGACCCAAAACACACGGCCAAGGCAACAAAGGAGTGGCTCAAGAAGAAACACATTAAGGTCCTGGAGTGGCCTAGCCAGTCTCCAGACCTTAATCCCATAGAAAATCTGTGGAGGGAGCTGAAGGTTCAAGTTGCCAAACATCAGCCTCGAAACCTTAATGACTTGGAGAAGATCTGCAAAGAGGAGTGGGACAAAATCCCTCCTGAGATGTGTGCAAACCTGGTGGCCAACTACAAGAAACGTCTGACCTCTGTGATTGCCAACAAGGGTTTTGCCACCAAGTACTAAGTCATGTTTTGCAGAGGGGTCAAATACATATTTCCCTCATTAAAATGCAAATCAATTTATAACATTTTTGACGTGCGTTTTTCTGGATTTTTTTTTTTTGTTGTTGTTGTCATTCTGTCTCTCACTGTTCAAATAAATCTACCATTAAAATTATAGAATGATCATTTCTTTGTCAGTGGGCAAACGTACAAAATCAGCAGGGGATCAAATACTTTTTTCCCTCACTGTATACCTTTAGTATTTTAACCTTTAGAAGGTAAATATGGTGTATCTTTAAAATGATTTAAGGTTCATTTGGATTTTAAGAACCACTTAATTAGTTTTTATAGTAAAGTTATGTAGGTGCAATACATGAGCATTGCTAGGAAATAGATAGTAAATGTACAAAACATTGAGGTACCGCCCCAGCAACAAGGAAGTTTGCTGTTTAGTGCCTTTATTTCTAACAGTGTACTTTGTTATTGTTTTCCTGAAATGAAAATGTGATTGTTATATAAATGTATTATAGGAATCTTGCATGCTGTTTTTTTTTTTAATGTTGACTCATCAATTAAATGCTACCTACAAGGTCCTATTCAAACTCCCATAGTGACCAATATTGCGTGGCTTTCAACCTTGAAGCAATACAGATGTGAATTCAACACTGTGCTTATATATGAGGTGCCACATATCAATGATGACTCTGTATGATCTCCACAACCAATTATATATCATTATATTTTAATCTACTTACAATCCCACAAAACTGTGAATGAAATTGTTAAAATAATGAGCAATTATTGAGTCAGTTACTTGGCTAATATGTAAGTACCCACTTTAAGCCTACCTATTAAGTGTGCTATAAAAACAGGATGTTGCCATTTGCAGTGGTTTTTTACTTTTACCATGGTTCATCTCACCCAAACAGTCTGCAGCAGGAAATCAATAAACACATTTTGACTTAATACAAAGGTGATATCTATATATTGTTGTGTGGCACATTGACTTAAATATCACTTTACTTCTTCCTTTGCCACTGCGATCTCTTGCCAGAAATAATACATAAAGCTCCACAGTTCAGGAATAAAAATCATTTCAAGCTTTAGAGTTCCTTCATAAGCCATATGTCAGAATTATGGAGAGTGTGCATGTGAGTGAGTGAGTGAGTGAGAGAGAGAGAGAGAAATGTCTGGGTTACACATGTAACACTGTTCCCTGAGAAGGGAATGAGACATTGCGTTTAGCATAACACTATGGGAGCGCCCTTGCGTGCAACCGGCATCTGAAGCTTGTGTAAAATCATGCCTATTTATAGGCCTGCCGTCATCAGGTGACGTGGCCATTAAGCGCGTCGCATGATATATGGCATCTGCGAACCGCGCCGTCAGCCTCTATTATCTGAATTGAAGTCGCAATTCACAGGCCTGCCCTGGTATGACAAAGCTACTCAACGTCTTGTTCCCTTCTCAGGGAACAGGGTTACATGCGTGACCCAGATGTTCCCTTTCAAAGGGAACTCCACGTTGCATTTAGCATAACACTATGGGAACGAGAATACCCACTCCATCATAGAGAGGAGAGCCTGTTCAAAAAGACCCAAGCCCGAGGGTCACTGCAAGACACTCGAGCCCGGGGTGGAATGAATATCCAGGCTGTAATATCTAATGAATGTGTGTGGCGTAGACCACCCTGCAGCAGCACACACATCCTATAAGGATACCCCTTTGGACAAAGCCTTTGAGGAGGCGACTGCCCTAGAGGAATGAGCCCTTATGCCCAGAGGTGTAGCGAGACCGCGCGCCTCATAAGCGATTGCTTCCACTGTCCAATTAGATATGTGCTGCTTTGACACAGCATCCCCTCTACTGTCGCCGCCAAAGCAGAATAGCAGCTGCTCTGACTTACGCCACTGGCCGGAGCGGTGGATGTAAGTACAGAGAACCCTTACTGGACACAGCAGGTGCATTCTCTCTTGTTCCAGTGTGAGGAACGGAGGAGGGCAGAAAGCCTGCAACACCACAGGCTGGGCAGCCGATGTAGGCACCTTAGGAATATAATCCAGCCTTGTATACAGGAAGGCCTTGGCTAATCCAGGGGCAAAGTCAAGGCAGGAAGAGGCAAAAGAGAGAGAGCTTGTAGATAATGATAATAATGAAAATGAGTCTTTATTTGTCACATATAGATTACAGCACGGTGAAATTCTTTTCTTCGCATACCCCAGCATGTCAGGTAGCTGGGGTCAGATTTCCTACTCGCTTGAGAGATGTTAGAGCCAGCAGAAGAGCTACCTTTAGAGTCAGAAGCTTCTCAGAGGCTGACTCTAAGCGCTCAAATGGGGCTCCTGACAGACCTTCCCGGACCACAGAAAGGTCCCAGGAACGTATGCGTGGCCTGCAGATGGGCCTCAGCCGCCTGACACCACGCATAAACTTCAAAGTTAAAGGACGTTGTTACCCCACAGAGGCTCCACCAACAGGGGCATGGCTGGCCGAAATTGTGGCCATGTAAACCCTGATTGTAGAAGGAGCCAACCCCGCTTAGAAATGTCCTTGTAAGAACTCCAGGATTGTAGCTATTGTGCAGTTCACTGGGTCTAGCTGACATTCCTCACACCACAAGACAAAAAGCCGCCACTTGAGTGCATACAATTTCCTCGTGGATGGTGCTCTAGCGTTCAACATGGTCTCTCCAACCTCAGTTGTGAGACCAGAATCTATGAGCTGGTGCCCCTCAGGGGCCAGACCCACAGTTTCCATGGTTCCGGCTGAGGGTGATAAATCAGCCCTCTGGCTTGAGACAGTAGATCCTTGTGGATGGGAATCTCCCGAGGAGTGCCGTCTAGCAGGGATATTATCTCCGAGAACCATATTCGAGCTGGCCAATAAGGTGCTACTAGCAGCAGATGTAGACAGTCTTGGCAAACTCTCGCTAGAACTTGTGGGAGCAGAGCGATCGGGGGAAGCATATAGACATAACCTTGGCCACATGTGCACCATGGCATCCAGCCCCAGTAGTGCAGGAGGAGTGAGGGCGAACTACAGTGGGCAGTGTGTTGTCTCCTCAGAGGTGAACACATCCACTTCCACTTGTCCGAACCTCCGCCATATGGACTCCACCACTTGTGGATGGAGCCTCCAACCCCCGGGCCTCAGCCCCTGCCTTGACAGGATGTCTGCCCCCACATTCTGGCTGCCTGGAATGTACATTGCACTCACTGACAAGAACTTTCCTCTGCCCAAAGAAGGATTAGTTGCACCTGCCTGAACAGGGGGCGTGAACGGAATCCTCCCTGGTAGTTGATATATGAGACCACTGCTGTGTTGTCTGTCATAACTAACACATGGTCACCTCTTAATTGAGGAAGAAAGAACTTCAGTGCTAGGAATACGGCCCGCATCTCTAGGTGATTTATATGCCACTCCAGATGAGGGCTGCTCCAAAGACCGTGAGCTGGACAGCCATCTAAGACCGCACCCCAACCCATGAGGGAGGCGTCTTTCATTACCATCTTGCGATAAGGAGACGCCCCTAGAGTGTGACCTGAGGCTAGAAACTGGGGACACCTCCAAATACTCAGAGCACGTAGGACACCACTCAGTCTCCCTGTTCAGCTGAAGATGTTGCTCTGCCTCCCGGGGTGGCCAAGAGCTCTGCTTTTCTTCCCTGCTTCGCCTTGGATGTCACTACGCCAGGCTCCACTTCGGACATCGCTCCACCTTCCTGCTTGGCTGAGGAAGTTGGTCCGCCTTCCTGCTCAGCTGAGGACATCGGCCCACCGTCCTGCTCCGCTGAGAACGTCGCTCTGCTATCCTTCTCTGCTGAGGACGTCGCTCTGCCATCCTGCTCTGCTGAGGACGTCACTCTGCCATCCTGCTCCGCTGAAGATGTCACTCCTTTTCTTTGCTTCACGCTGTATGTAGCTCCCACTTCCTGCGCCACGGTGGACATCGCTCCCCGCTTCATGGAGAACTTTGCTCCTCCCTCTGGCCTCATGAAGAACTTTGCTCCTCCCTCTGGCCTCACGGAGAACTTTGCTCCCCTCTCTGGCATCATGGAGAGTGTTGCTTCCCCCTCTAGCTCCGTGGTTAACGGACCCCCTTGAGTTTCGTTCCCGCTGCTGGCTGAATGGTGGCTATTGCTCCACGCCCAAGCCAGGCTGGGGATAGTGTGTAATCTCTCTGCGGTACAGAAGAGACCATCCTACTTCCGTACCCCGATGAACACGGCAAGTAGCCTTAGTGTTTTGCTTCCTGTTCATAGTTCTTGTTTTGTGTTTTGTTTTGGTATTCATTAAAACTGAAAATTTGCACTTGCATGAGTCTCTGCCTCCAAATCGTGACAGACACCAAACATACTTGTGACACTACTCATTGATGAAATACAGTAGTATATTTTGATATATCTTGCAATTTCTAAAATCTTATAATCAACCAGAGAATAGTCACTGAGAACTTGTTTAGGGCTTTATGTTATAGACATCAAGTCAATAATAATTTCTGCTGCCAACTAACGTAGATGGGGGTCTAGACACAAAGTTCTGTACTGTAATTCTCAAACTATACAGCACATGCCACAAAACACCCATAAACAAAAGGTCACAATTTTTAGGCTTGTCTCGTAATGCTTTTTATCTTTAGGCAATAGGCCCTCCTGCTTAAATGTTACATAAAACCCAGCACAATAGATGAATGCCCATTAAGTTTAGCTATTCATTTGTGCATCTGCTCTAGAGTAGCAAGAAGCCATACCTGGTTTTCAAATTTTGGTTAATCATACATCTGTCACTGACTTCATTCATTACATGATGAGTGTGCCCCTTGATGTAATTTTGTTAATGTACATTTTCCTAACACAATTCAAAGACATTAACAGAACTATAAATCTAACAGGCCACTAAACTAAATTTGTAATGTAGGTTATGCATGTGAATTTGTGATTTAAATTTACTTGTAGAGAACCCTATTTTCCAATGTACTATTTGTGAAATTGCTAAAATATTTAATATTTTTATATTTAAAAAGTATTTAAATCAGAAATTATTTTATATTCCCATAGTCTCAAAAAATTATGTATACTCTATTATTATGTATACTCTGAAATAAATAAAGTAGTTAAATATATTTGTCATGTCAATGCCGGACTTCCTAAAGAACTTCCCAACGAACATCACGGCCTACAGACATGGCCACCACAGACTCCAATTCCCATCATTCACGATTAGTGTCATCTTCACAGTCACTGGATCATGAAAACCTGGCTTCAATCACTCGCACATACTCACACACTCACACACTCACACACTGTATTTAAGGAATCTCAGAACATACAGCCATAACAAAATATTGTCCTCTGTTTATATGCCTGGTAGACCAAGCCTTTGGTTTATTGTGCACACTTCAATGGTTAATTATCTTGGTTTTTTCCTCTGGTTTTGTGATTCTGGGTTTTGCCCTGTCAAGTCTGTTTACTGATTGCTTGACCTTGCACTTGTTTGTGACCATGTTTCTGCATTACTTTTTGGATTTCCCTGCCTGTTTTTAAAATAAAGCCAACATCTGCAACTGCATCCATCTCTGCCACCTGACAATAGCGTGATCTCTGTGGCATTGAAAATGTTTTTATGATCTCAACAGAAAACCCAGTAGAAAAGTTGTTGTTTAAGTATTCATTGGAAAATTTCAATTGCAAGTTTTAAGCATTGGGAAGTTTTGATTAGTATCAGAATATACTTGCTTTTAAAGATTTTAGTGGTTCCTTTTCTGTGTAACAGAATTAGTACCATTGGGTCATTAAAAGAGACCAGTGATTACATTGTAAAAGGTCTTGGTTATAGATAAATTGATTGATTGAGCACACTCTCTAAATGAAATTCTTTAGTGTGGTCCCAAGCCTGATGACGTCAGAATGAAAATATAAATATAAATGATGGGAAAAGATAGAAGAAGACTAGTGAGGATAAACAGATCATTCAGGCTATGAGCATACATTACAAAGGGGTCTCTTCCTCAATCTCCAAAATTTATATTCCACGATCAGTATTTGTAAGACAAATCCATATGGCTACCTGGTACTGATAAATTATATTGATAGAGAGAGAGTGAGAGAGAGAGAGAGAGAGAGAGAGAGAGAGAGAGAGAGAGAGAGAGACTTCTCTCTAAATATGTTATTCAATGTGCTGTTTGGTGTAAATCAGTGTATGTCAATTAAAATGTCTGAAATGGTATAACAGACATTCAGTTCTTCTACATCCAGACTCTTGAAGTAATATTTAGGGTAACACTTGTGCTTGGCATACAGTATCTGACCAACAGTTAAAGCATGTATTTATTTATTTATTTATTTATTTATTTATTTATTTATTTATTTATTTATTTCACTCCTTCAGCTAACACCCAAATAAAAAAAAATTGATTGAAGGAGTATAAAATAATGGGTAACACTTTATTTGGTAACACTTTATTTGAAGGGTACCTGAACTTCATAACACACTCATAACCATTACATTAAGCTTTTATAAAAGTGTTATTTATTATTAAGCGACACTGTTTTATAAAAGCTTAGCTCATATGCAGGTACCCTTCAAATAAAGTATTACCTATATATATATTTTTTTTTTATAAATTGTCTAATATTGCTTAATAATAGATTTATGTAATGTTTATGAATGTTTTATGAACTGGAGCCCTTTTCTCTCCACTCCTATGTGACATATTGTATAAAACCTGTAATGTCACCTGACGAGTTTTGACATAAGCCTTTCATAAAGCATCTAACTGTCTTATAAAAGCTTAATGTAATGGTTATGAGTGTGTTATGAAGTTCAGGTACCCTTCAAATAAAGTGTTACCAAATAAGGTTTAAAATGTTCAGAGCAACACAAAAGATCCTCTGCATCAGCTTTGGAAACAATTATCAATATACTGGAGAACGGACTGAAACTCCTACTGTTTCTTGATTAGATGGACAACCGAGCAGAAAATAAATATTAATGCACACTCCGCACAGCACAGCACTTTGGTAGAAAATTCACAGAAATTCTGCGTTGAAATGCAGGTCAAGCACTGCTGAGCCGAGGCCTTTTGAAGGTTTCTAAACCAAAGGTGACTTTTTATACATTCCTTTTTTGTGGTTGGATGCATGTCTTCAAACCTGGCCTCCCATGCTGTTGATTGATGATGGAAGTCCAGCAATGCTCGCTGAATATCCATCATGCAAACCCACCCGTAATGAATGAATATGCCCTCTATCAACCGTGCATCACCTGAAGAGCTGTCATTTGCAATGAAACATGTTCATACTTCATAGTAAGATAGATTAACTGTGAGAGTGATTTTACCCCAAACACGGGGGGGGGTGAAAGGTAGAGTATAATGTAAAAATAGAATTAAATAGCATTAGTCCATAAGTCTTGATATGAACTTTCTGCTTTAAGAGTATTACAGCATACAAGGATCTACTGATATGAGATGACAGGACAGATCATTAGAGATAAAGAAAAGTGAAAATTTCTTTGTTTGATCTGTGGTATGATGAATAGTTTGCTTTTCAAAATGTTTTATTTGGTGCAAAATATGAGCTTTTAGCATAGAAATATCGAGGTAGTGTAGGAAAAATGTCAAGGTGGGGGGGACAAAGAAAACATTAAATCAATGCTGCTCACTGCATTACTTTATGAATGATGCTGAAAATAGAAACACGTAGTTTATTGTGTAATAACATAGTCAATACCCAGAATATATATTTATTACCTGATATAACACTAGACTTATTTTATTCATACACTTGAAAATAAATTAATTCAATATCTAGATTATCTAAATTAAATAGATAATTAAATTAGATATCATTAATGGTTTAGATTATTTGAATTAGGTGGCTTAGTGGTTAGCACGTGTGCCTCACACCCCTCAGAGTTGAGGGTTCGATTCCTGCTGAGGCCCTGTGTGTTTGGAGATTGCATGTTCTTCCCCCATTCCAAAGACATGCATTGTAAGCTGATTAGCATGTCCAAAAGTGTCCGTACTGTATGCATGGGTGTGTGAATGTGTGTGTGATTGTGCCCTGTGATAGATTGCCACCCCATCCATGGTGTCCCCTGCCTTGTGCCCCATGCCCCCTGGGATAGGCTCCAGGTTCTCTGTGACCCAGTAAAGATAAGTGGTACAGAGGATGGATGGATGATTTGAATTACAATATGGTTCATTAATCAACATAAATATTGTTGTCTTCTACATAAGGAAACTTTTATTCCTTATGTACTTCAATAAATCAATATATTCCCCTCAAAATATGGAATAGATGATAGATAATAAAATAATAATAATAATAATAATAATAATAATAATAATAATAATAAACAACTCCAATATGCAAGATTGAGCACCAAACATTGCTATTAATGCTTTTACAATAAAGACATGGCTGTCTGCATAGTAGGTTCAGTAAATAACTCCTAGCTGACCTAGCTTACCCACTAACTTAACCGTGTGAGAAAGCTTAATGTTTTACATTTAACAGTAATATTGGTATACAACTCACTAAGGACTTACAAAGTTTTAAAGTGTTCATTCAACAAACTCTTTGGTAATAAATCACTCCATAACATTTCCTTCACTATGTTTTAACTACCAACCTGTGATGATGCTGTGTTTAGCTGACACTTGACATACTGTTTATTTAAGCCAGACAATGCATCATCAGAGTCAAGAGAACCAGTCAGCTAAAAGTATCCAATCCAATCCATTTATAATGTTCTTAAAACTTATCAATAAAAGTATCATTAAAAACACACCTTGTGGAATTTTTTTCCCTACAAATCCCTCTTTTAGGTTCAGTGAATAAATATGTCTTTCATAGTAATGGGGATTAGTTATACTTTGGTAATTGTCTGCACATTGTTATTCAAATATGAAAATAAATCCTTGGATAAACAAGAAAAACAATGAAAGTCCACTAATTATTCTTCCCTCCAATTCAACCTCAATACATGACATGTTTAAAATGTATTAAATAATTGGGTTCAATTACAGTAAGTTTTTGTCATGCTAATAAAATGTTTCTAAGTGCAATTTGATATTCTATTATTTTTATTTACATTATATGGCCAAAAGTTTGTGGATATCTGACCATCATACCCATATGTGGTTCTTCCCAAAAACTCTTGCCCAAGTTGGAAGAACACAATTGTATACTGTAGGATGTCTTTGTATGCTGTAGCATTGCAGTTTCTCTTCACTGAAACTAAGGAGCCCAAACCTGTTCCAGCATGACAATGTCTGTGTGCACAAAGTGAGATCAATGAAGACAGGGTTTGCCATGTTTGGAATGGAAGAATTCAAGTGTCCTTCACAGAGCCCTGACCTCAACCCAACTGAACACCTTTGGGATGAACTGGAATGCCGACTGCTCTCCAGACCTATCCAGACAGAGCATATTATAAAAGCATAAATAAATCTGGAATGGAATGTTCAATAAGCACATATGAGTGTTATGGTCAGGTGTCCACAAACCTTTGGCCATATAATGCATATTTTGTCATTAATATAAAGTTCTCTTTTAAAACTTTTTAGTTTGATAACAACAGGATTGTTTGAAAGATCTTTTTTCTCAAAAGTAAAGTCAGGTGGACATTTGCTTAAGATAAGTGAAAACTACTAAACTTTAATTGTGTTCTTGCATATTGAGTCAGTACCATTATTACTGTAAGTGTTTACATATTTGCTGGTTCACAGAGGGTGACTCATACAGAGAACAGACTGATCAGCTCAGCATTTGCTGTAAAGACACTGAGTTACTCTTCTTCATTTATCTTAATATCATCCTGTCCACACCCATATGCTAGAGAGGACCATGTCATTACACAAGATGGATGGCAAGGAGAACACAAGAGAACAGCAGACAGCTCAATCCAAATGATTCATCAGGCAAGATATATATGGCCATATCAGTTATAACAGGCCTACTGAGGAACCCCAGCATAGTCTAATGCAAATAGGGCAGCCGCTAAAGTATGCATGTGAACAGAGGTGCACTAGTAGTTGTTTGTCTTTGCTAAAAAGAAATTAAATGAAGTTAAAAATACAATCATGCAGCTTTCATCAGTCATTCATTTCAGTCAGCACTAGTAGAGGTGAATCCATATGGCTTTACATCTATGAGGAATATAAAGCCTCTTAGGCGCATGGTGGCTTAGTAGTTAGCATGTTTGCTTACCACTTTACTTACATTACTCACATTACTTACAGTAATACAGTAGTAATAGTAAACAAATTAATTAAGAGTAAGTAAAGAGTTAAGTAATAAATCTGTGAACCTCAAGTTGTAATGGGCAGGACTAAGAAGATGAGTGAGAATCCATGTTCAGGAGGTTTATTTATAAGACAGAATCCACAGAGACAAAACGATGGCAATGGACGAATGCAAAAATTCAGGAATATATCAGACAATAGCAGTTGCAGAATACAAGACTCACAAACGTTAAAGTTGTTAAGACTTTGTATTGATTTAATGTTTGAACTGGCTTACAGTAGTGTTTGATGGGTGATGAAGAAGGATTTTAGTGAAGAAGAAGGAGTTACTTTTCAGGGAGGGGGATATCTGCTGGCATGGAGGTGTAGTGTCCTGGATGGAAATGACATAACTAAGAACAGTAATAATAACCAACATACTATTTTCTGTATTATTAACCAATTCTAACTATTAATAGGGGTACCTTAGTAAACATTAATTGATACTGTACTAATCCATTAACTGATTTTAATGATAATTATATTATTTTCCATCCATCCATCCATTTTCTGTACCGCTTATCCTACACAGGGTCATGGAGAGCCTGGAGCCTATTCCAGGTGACTCGGGGCACAAGGGTGCCAACCCATCACAAGGCTCAATCACGCACACACTCACACACCCATTAACACACTGCAGACAATTTAAAGATGCCAATCAGCCTACAATGCATGTCTTTGGACTGGGGGAGGAAACCGGAGTACCGGAAGGAAACCCCCGAAGCACAGGGAGAACATGCAAACTCCGGGCACACATGGCAGAGGCAGGAATCAAAACCCCAACCCTGGAGGTTTGAGGCAAACATGGTAACTACTACGCCCCCATATTATTTTCCATTTTATTTAAACAATTGTGTATGTATTCTTGTACACCCTAACACCTGCATCCTATCAGGGACTGATTAAATCAATCTTTTCCAGAATGTGAAGTTATGAAACCTTCTCTTGTTTAGTACTTGTTAGTCTTGCCTTGACTAGCCATGCCTTGTGTTTAAACTCATGCCACCAGTGGTCTGTGTAATAGTATCTGGGTTTGTCTGGTTCAGATGACAGATGACTGATCTAGTCTCCTAATATTGAGTATTGTCTTATATTTTATAGTTCATGGTTAAGGTTTGTTGTACATGTATGCTGCATTGTTTTTTTCTCGTTTTCTTTTGTCTAGATTTACCTTGTGTTGCATTTCTTATATAATCTTTGTTTTAGAATGACAGTTTGCTTGCATCAATATCAATCACCATTTTATTGAGGGGAGAACACACACACACACACACACACACACACACACATATGTATATATATATATATATATATATATATATATATATATATATATATATATATATATATATATATATTTAAGGGAAAGGTAAATAAAATGTCTCCTTTATGAAAAATGGGTAGAGTAGAAAATGTTTAATCACTGTGTATCATATTTATTTTGTATATAAGAGTTTAAAAGCTCTTTTGTGTGTTCATGAATGAATGTGTGTTTATAATTGTCAGGTCTACCATGAACTCCACTTTGCAGAACACACAAACCCAGTATCTCTCTCAGACGCCAGACTTCTGATTGTGCACCCCCTACCTGATCCTAATTACACACACACTCTTTATATAGACATTCTACAACCAGAACTTTGCGAAGTAAACGCTCAATTCATTTGTGTCTTTGACGTTACCAAATATGTTGTTTTCTCTGCCTGATTTTTGCCATTGCTGACCTTGACTTTGTTTCCTGTTTCATGTTTTTTGCCCAGTCTCTGGTTTCCTGTTTGTTTATCACCTGACCTGTGCCTGTTCCTATTTTTTGCCTCTGCCTTGTGATTTGGATTTATTGCACTGACTTTTACTAAAGCTGCCTTACCTGCATCTGTCTCAGCTTTCTTAATGTGACAGTAATATTACTGAATATATAATAGAAGCATCATACACTTGAACATGGTGCAATTTAACTGGTCTTTGCTATTTCAGTATCTGAAATAAAATGTTTGCTCATCATAGGAAGTGTAAAACTATATCCTGATGCACTATAGTCTAATACAGTGTTTCAAGATGGTGTTAAATTGAATCACTGTTGCAAAGCTCTAAACATCTTCATCATACTAATGCAATTTATCCAAGAGTGGATAATCAGAATTATCCATTTAAAAATTAATCACTTCTTTCTGCTTCTGCAATCTTTTTGGATATATAATACAAATGACATCAAACGTGTGAAAACCCTAGTTTAGAGTGTAATTACATCCTGTGTTAGCTCATAATGCAGCACAAAAGACCCAATTTTGTCCTCCAATTAGTGTCAAGAAATCCCTAATCAGTAAGTACACCAGGTTCAAACTTTTATTTCTAACCGAAAGCATTGCATTTTTTCTTCTTAAAACTTACTGAAATGTTATTGAACAAAAGCTTGTTAAATATAAATTATAATAAGGTTGAAATGCTAATTACTGATGCTGTTTAGTGATGCTGTTGTTAAATGAGTTCAATTGAAGTAGGGAGCAGAACTACACTGACAAACAGACTCCGGCATTTCATGAAAGTTAAAAGCGTTGCTTGTGTACATGGCCTTGCCATGTCAATAAAAGAAATATAAATGTCAGAAAACAACAGAAAGGCATTTCACTCATGACAACTCTGAGTGATATTGTGAGCTTTTATAGATGAGGATGGAGTGTGAATACATTTACATTTACATTTACGGCATTTGGCAGATGCCCTTATCCAGAACGACTTACGAAGTGCTTTGAAGTCTCTATCAATAAATACATCCTGATACTGGTTCACTAGGTCACAGACTAAGAATATAATCAGTCTAAAAAACTCTGTTGGGAGGTAATACAGTAAGAAAAACACACAGACAACACTTTTTTTTTAATGAGTAGATCTGTTATGCTGCTGCTACTGCTGCTGCTGCGGAGCAAGTATGAGTATTTGCTCTGACAGTCAGGTACAGATTTAGAAAAGGGAATGAATGTTAGGATTATAAAGGGTTACCTGTGTGGAGGAGAATCATGGCTGATAGGCTGTTGCGTGGCATCGAGGGAGCCAATTAACACTCAGACAGAGTTTCATGGCTGAACTGGCCATTTATCTATTTATAGTTATAATATCTATTTATAGATCATTTCCAGAGATTTAAGCAGATACAGAGTTACATAGGAAATAATGCATCATTAGCAGTGAAAGCAAACACTTAAACCCAAAATGAATCTCATAATGCTTGCACAAAGCTAATGGGGAGCAATTAGATTGAAGAAGATTGTGTGTGTGTGTGTGTGTGTGTGTGTGTGTGTGTGTGTGTGTGTGTGTGTGTAAATGCCATCATGGATAATTTATGTCTGGTAACATTGTTGCTAAAGTAAAATATGAACAGACTGGAAAAAAAAACATGCAACCAGTAAATAAATGTCTTCATTTGCAAATGCAGGATAAACGAATCAGGAGCATGCATTAGATCAAACCGATCAGTGTCTCCCATCAGGTGAGGTTTGGTACTGTGAACAGATGGTTGGGGACATGATAGTCTCTGCTGGTGTAGCCGGGTTATTTGGTTTGAAAAGATATCACACAACAGATGCGAAATATCAACACCATGTGTCTCTTCTGGGATTCGATTTGATTGCAATAGAAAAAGAGCCAGCAATTGTGCCTGAAAATCAACAGTACTTTAGCTGAATTTTAACAATTATGAAATAAGCCAGAGATTAAAATAATACTTTCTCAGTATGATGCTTGTGATTGCAGTGTGGATGTATTGCAGAGGGAAAAGTATTTCGATTGCTGCACAGTTGGCAATAGTTTTTAAAGTAAAGTGTTCATTTGGAAAGACATCAAAATCTATGTATGTGTTTGGCTGCTGTAGCACCAGCTAATGTCACCAGTGTATCAGGAGTCTGCAAAATGTGCTTGCATCCTCAGCAAATATTCCCTGCTTGCAATGAACAAATTTCTCCTTGGGAGATAAGCTATTATAATTACATAGATTAATCTTGTGTTACCCAGCTGCTCCAAAATCGGTTTGTCACAGTCACCCGGGATTTTCATATTCCATCCAGCAGGGACTTCTGCTTTAGCATGGCATCTTTCTGTCCAGACTTCGGAGACTGAGTGCCTACTGCCTGACTTTGGTCTGAAGGTGAAGTGTGTGAGTTGGTAGGAGGTTTAAGAACCACAGAGATCAGACACTGCTCATCTGTGTCTGTGCCAAAAGTGGTGTATGAGTACACACATGAACTCACATTAGTTCATCAATATGTAATTGATTGGCACTGGTTCAGGGACTCCTGACTGCAAGCCATGGGCAGAAATCCCTGCTGTTCATCAGTAAGAGCCTGAGGGAGTGTTTCACTGCCATGTGCTCAGTTTTGTATGGAAGCAAACACTTGTCCTTTCACTACCATTGAGGCAATGGCTGTGTTAACTGCACATGGTCACTTCATGTTGCTTTCCAAGGTTTTGTTAAGAAAATCATTAAATGAAGGTACATGCAAAGTAAGCATGAAATATGTTGAACTAGTTGTTTTATTGGTATAAATGTTTGCACCAGTTCATTAGAAGACTATATGATCGCAAACTGTTCTATAGATAACTGATACTCATTCAGAGTCTTTCATAGTCTCTGTGCTGGTAAAAACCATATCATATTTGAACATACTCTGCAACTCATGAAGAAGGACTATCGATCAGTCAGTCATATATTTACATCACTGTAAATAAATAAAAATAAATAAATAAACAAACAAATAAATGTTTATTCAGTAGGCTTTGAGAAAGCTGCCTTTATCTATTTTGATGTCAAGCAGAGATAACCCCTTAGTGAAGTGACATTATTTTATGACATGTTCCAGGCTGGCTGTTTACTTCTGGTATCTCAGGGAGACATAATATTGTGACATATCATATCTTTGCCAAGTGTGTTTAATCCAAAAAAAAGAAAAAAATTAACAAAAGTGAGCACTTCCAAAACATTCTGTTCGGTGACTCCTGAACTGAACACTGGGTGATAAGACTCACATAAAGTTCTGCTGTATAACACTGTAATACCGTGAACAAAATGGATTTTCTCTGGCCCTTACATCAATTATTTACACATTACATTTAAATTTGCATTTACATTTGTTCATTTAGCAGACACTTTTATCCAAAGCAACTTACTGTACAAATGAGGAAATACAAGCACATTCCTGCTTATAAGATTTTTCTGAATACTCATTCCTATGTTGTGACACTGCAATGTCTTTTGCCGATATGTATTCTACTGTTATTAACTTATTTTTAATGCAATTTTGTGTGTAGTCAATAGCATTATTAACTGAGTAAGGTATTGTATATTTCTCTGATCCTGAATTGAAAAGATGGTATTTTTATTTTCCTGCCAGTTTGACTGAGCTACAAAGTCATCTGACATGATGAGATAATTTAAGTCAGCACAGAAAGTGTCATATCACCGGTATGTCAATGAAAATCTGTCACTTAGCTCAGATGTTATGTGTCGCATCAAAATTGACAAACGCACACTTTATGACAGCTGATGCTGAGTGCAGTAGTGATTTCTGTGGGAGACCCCAACAGTTTAGAATGTGTTACTGATGATAAGTGAACCAGTGGTTTTTAATGGGAATCTATCAAATCAATTAAATGGCTAGAACAATGTGATAGCTTTATTTCTAACTGAAGTACATGAAAACTTGTAATGTGTTCAAAACTAATCAAAAAACATAATTTTTCATGGAAACATTTGGAAACATACTCTTAAATTACAATGTCAGATTAATATTGCTGAAACATTCTGTATTATGATTGAGATTGAAGGATAGTAACATTTAATGGAATATATTTATTACTAAAGTATGAGGCCTACCTTTTACTTAACAGAGAAAAATGAAAGTGTTCTAAAACCCCAGTCAAATTGTGGTATTGCAAGGAATGCAATACTTTACCAATAAACACTATGTACATTCATCATGCACTCATGTAAGCAAAGTGCTTGTTCCTGGAGTTGTTTCAAGTTTCATCTCTTAAATGCCAAACATGGCGAAGTGCTTTTAAAATGTTGTGTACAAAAGTTGAAGTGATGGGAACAGAACTATATGACTGAAGATGATTTTACTTTCAAAAACAGTGAATGTGAATAACAGGAGTATTCATCCATATGGACTGTTAATTAAAGATATCCTAGAGCTGGAGTTCATCCAGCAGCAAATCTACAGACCAAAAGATGTGGAATTGAGAAATGGTTTGGAATCCAAAGCAGATGTAAGCAAGGCAGACTATGTGCCAGTATATGCTGTAATATCCATTAAAGTTATCAAAGTAAAGTGCGATCTGAGAAGTTGTGAGCTGATTGAACAAGAAGACATTTAGGTCTGTATTTACAGCTTAGTAGCACAGAGGCAGAAAATGGACCAACAACACAGCAGAGCTCAGATTGTAAACAGCAACTAGTTTAAACAGTCTGAATAAAAAATAATGAATAAATAAATAAAGAAAGAAGTAGAATGTCCACAGGCTGAGTGATGTAACATGAATGCAGGATACACCAGGAAAAAAAAACAGACTGTCATATAAACTCATCTGTGAGTATGGTGAGTTGGTTAGATTTTTAAATCAATATCTTCATGAGGTATGCAGAGACATATCTGACAGAAACTTACTGCAAATACATTATAACACTAAATGCATGAGTGCATCAACCTGGCCAAACTTCCAACCCAGTGCAGTAAAGTGTGGTGTTAAATTAATGTCTTTGTTTATTTCAGCCTTATCTGTCCAAACTTTGTTCAAGAAGTTAGACTAAAGTTTGTGGTAGTCTTAAAATAATCTTTAGGGAACCTAGATCCAGGTGTCATACAATATATTATTTATTTAGCAGAACCAACCCATAAAATGCAACCGAAATCTACTGAGATTTGTTTAATGGAGCCCAAAACAGTCTGAGGTCAAAGAAATCTGAGGCACATCTAAATTCATGCACTCTCAGAATCATGACTGAAGTCAGTCGATGTCCCAATAAATGTGTAAACTTTTAATTAGAAAATGGATGATGATGCAGGCCAGAAAGGAATATTTTATTTAGTTGTTATAAAATCTTAAACTTCTCCAAAAATACAGAAATACATAATACTCCATTTTAACAATGCTATTGTACAGTCCCACCACCTCCTACTCAAGTAAGACAATTTTGAACATATAAATTCTACAGGTTACATAATAGAATATTATTACAAAATATGATGATAATGATGGGTTCCTGAAATATGAGCTATCCATAACACAAACAAAACCAAGAGGGACCTGAAGTATATTAGACTAATGGACTAGCAAAGAAAAAATATAATTGAAGACAGGTGGTTAGAAGTGCCATTGTTGCAGTTGAAGAAATATGAGAAAAGCAGTAAATAAAAGAATAAGAAATGTTGAAAGATGGCAGAAGACATGGAAGAATGGCAAATTCCCTTAATGTCTGCCTTCTCTGATATTATTGCTAATCAATATGGTTCAACTCTAAAGAAACGTCAAGTGGCCATAAATTAAGCAAAAACTATAACCGCATATAGGCTACCAGAAGCAGCTAGAACCTACCAAATCTTTCAGTGTGTTTCAGTTTCACTTTCAGTTCTCTTTCTGTATTATGGATGCCATAATACCATACTCTTTATCGGTAAGTAGATGTTATACTGTATAACAAACCACACAAATCAGTTATATAGCAACATTATATAATCCTCTCCAACAGCCTCCAAATAATACTAATTAATCTGCAACTTTGAATGTAATATAAGTTCAACCTTGGGTCTTTTCAGTAAATTTGACACAGACATCTTCTACAGCAAACCTGTATGACTTCCAGCATCCTTTGTGCAACAAATTAATTATTACCAATAATATTTTTTTCTCATGTGAGCTGTTAATATCCTTTTCATACACCTTTTTGTGTGTAATATTTTGCCACCAAAAAAACTTAATTTATTTATTCCTCTTTCTTCACATTAATACACTTGTAATAATTAAAAACTGCACTATAATATTTGCACTGGAACTGACTGCTGTGAAATTAGTTTGATTTCATAATGATAAATCTGGAATTTAGGATATAATATTTTCACATTTGTGTTTTTATAAATGCAGACCAATTCCTTGAATAAAAACTAAAGCCACAATAGAATGATGTGTAAACATACAGTTTTTCACAGCTATTTTTACATCTCGCCATCTCACCTAAATCTAAATTTATCAATTTAAATTTTACATCCACAATTTAAATATTTCTGTAAATCTGTTTGTGACAATGTCCATTGTTTAAAACGCTATACAAATAAAAATTTAATTGCAATAAAAATTGAATAAACCCAAAACACAGCAACTAAAAACAATACAATGATTTATATTTTAAACCTCGGGACTCCTCTCAACTGTCCACCTTTATATTTGGTCTGCACACTGTTTTGATTGTAATTCACTTTGGATAAAATGGTGTACATGTAGTGAGAATGATGAACGAGTAGTGAATCCCAGGTGGGGTGAATCACAAATGTTGCTGTTCTTTGCAAAATACTGTAATAGGGTTTTGAGGCTTTGCCTTGCTCCTGCTTTGCCCAGTCTAAGCAAACACTGTTCTATGTAAGTGACTCATACAGACAGTCACTATGACATGGTGACCAATCTGGCATGAAAAATATAGTTTACTGTTTTTTGTTTTTTTTTTTCCTCAACTTCCTTTTCACTAACTTCTATTTATTATGCTTATGAAATGGCAGCTGGGCTGCCACATTTCTTTTCTTGCAATAAATGAATAAATATGTTGAAATATACAGAAATATGATGGTAATAAAGGTTATAAATAAAATGAATGAAAAATGGACATGAAGTATGAGAGTGTTTCTCCACATTATTGATATGATTTAGGCAACGCAAGAAATCTCTGATGGGGCTTTTATCACTGGCATTTATAATGTCTGTTAATAAACACCTCTGGGTCAGGTTGCTGTCTGAAAATATTAAAAAAATAACCCATAATGCTTTGCTTATTATCTACAGAAAAAGACTTCTACCACATGACCTCATTGTAGACTAAAATACAAAATATTTTTCTGAATTTTTGTCATAATATTTTGTCAAAATATTTTTCATAATTAAGTTTTTGTATAGAGTACATTATATTCAAACCTCTAACCATTAAATTCCTAACAGAAATGGCATATTAGGTTTGATTTCTATGTTACTTCTTCTGTTCTCTATATTCATATATTAGAATAATTTACACAGTGTCTTGAGTTTTGTCATTTCACCATATTTTGATCTGTTTCTTATTTTTAAGTTTGAAAATGCTGGGACATTGTTTAGAGATCCTTATTTACTGCCTATAGCTAATCCAGATGTCTCTGCATTAACAAGTTTTGGCGTTCTGTTTAGTCCCTTGTTGAATTCATTGGGCACTGGGTGATTATTTTATTACTTGCTCAACAATTATTGATCTGCAAATGAAACATTCATTATCTTCTCCTCAAACTGTTCAGCAGAGATACTGTAACCTCTAATTAGAGGTGTATGGATTTGCCAGGTATGTAAATTATTAAGACAAGCAAGCAAACCCTAAGGCAGCTAATAATCCATGATTCATTCTGCCTCTTTGTATATACAGTTCAAAGGGAATTACAATATTTTCCACATGACAGCCCTACAGAGCTAGATCTATATCCATCTAAATGTATACTATTGCTCTACAGCTTATCCGAACAGAGTCTTTAATTGTTTAGCAATGCCTTTAATTAAATATCAGTTTAATATATTTTAAGTATATTATCCTATACTCATCTCAGTTATTAGTTACATAAACAATATTTATGGAAATAGAGACAAGAAGCCTTCACATACTTGGAGGCAGAGCCATAGTCAAGACAGAGATTATTGGGTCCAAGGCAAGTACAAGGCCAGGAGTAGCCAATATTGAGTTAAGTCCAAGTCTTATAGGTCAAGACCACCACTTTGTTACAACTTGGTTGCCTCTTGTCGCTTAGTGGGAACATGCAAGCCACTGATATTTGGTCAGTAAATTTGTGGCTCTAGAAAAAGAAAAGAAAAAAAGTATTCATATTTAAAATCTGATAATTAAAATTTTTTTATTATTTTACTGCATGATTTTTTTAGAGAATTTGTGGGAACTTGAGTTATGCTAGAGAATATACACTGGCATTGTTATAAAAACATGTCAAATCTGCTATGATGAAAAAACATGAGCAGTAAAACAGAACAGTAAGGTAAAATTATGTCCTGTTATTTATTTAAAGTATGGCTTTACATAATGTTGCACTTACTATCACTCACTACAGTAGTAATTAGTTTAACTTGAAGCAATTGTGCTAGTATTATCAATGAAATGCCTTTTTGTGCATTGTGCCAGTGATTGCTTTTTTTATAGGAAGGAATTACTTCTTGTCAAAATCAAAGAAAAGACAACACAGACATTTTTACAAGCTCTTGTTTAAATTCAAGAACATATTTTATTGCTCATGTTTTTTCATCATTATTTTCAAATGCCAGTGTCACGATGGAAAGGAGGAGACGGATGCAAGTGCAGTTGAGTCAGTTTGTCACAAGTTCCCCTTTATGCAGCGCGCTGTGGAGCATGTGAGTGCGCGTGCATGCTTGTGGACTTTTTTCCATGCTTTTTTCCCTTGTGAACAATCGTGACATTTCTACACGTGCATTTGTTTATGTTTCTGTTATGTCTCCTCCCCGTTCTGTCATTGGCTGTAGTTTCACGTGTGTCTGAATTGCCCTCAGCCGTCAGCTATTACGACGCTGAGTAGGTTTGTATAAATACCGCGCGAATCCCAGCACACAACACGGAATGTTGAATGAGTTAGATAGTAGATTAGTTTAGAGTCCTCACGATAGAGAACCACAGTCACAGTCCATAGTTTCATGTTTTGATTCATAGTCTTAGTCTTAGTCTTAGTTCATAGTTCATGTCATGTTTAGTTTCGTTTGTTAAGTTCACGCTGGTTTCTCCGCTACCAGTCCCTCGCTGTTGTTTATGTTTCATGTTTGGTATATCGACCCTGTATCCCGAGACCTCGACTTTGATTCCTGCCTTGCCTCGTTTATGCCTGTTTGCTGATCGCCTGAACCTTGCATGTTACTGGATTACGTTTTTGGATCACGTCTTGGATTTGTCTGCCTGTTTCTCTTTAAATAAAACTGTTGTTCAACCTGCGCTTGCATCCTACCTTATCTCCGTTGCGTCACGAAACGTGACACAGTTTAATAACACAATGTCCAGCAAATAAATCCAATACAATAGGCAGAATCAAGGTCAAGAAAGGCAAAAAGGATCAGGAGATCAACAAACAGGATATCAGAGGAGAACCAAAGTGCAAAACTCAGGATACGAGTCAATGAACCAGAAGAGCAAGATATACAATGGCTTGGTAAGTCAGAGTGAGAACAACTGAGCATTACTTCGCAATGTCTTTGTGAATCATGTGCTGTATGCTACTCTTTATAGATAGTCATCGATGAGTGGTCTCCCAAACCCATTCACTTCTCCAAAATCAGTGATCAACAGTCCATAGGGTTGGCGTTCCAGAGAAACAATGAGGGTTGGTATCTGAGCACACACTGAAAGGGGTTGAGGTGGGTGGCCAAATGTCACAGGGAGTTTTGTGCATATTTGGCCCATGGCAGAAACTGAGGCCAGTCTTCCTGATTGTTGACACAGAATGTTCTGTGGAAATGACCAGTTTCTTGGTTTGCCCGCTCCACTTGCCTGTTGGTCTGTGGATGGTAGCTGGACTTGAGACTCATGGAAACTCCTAGTTTCTCCATGAAGCTTGTCCATATATGGGAGGTGAATTGCATGCCTCTGTTGCTGACAACAGATCCCTCCAGGATCACAAAGTATGTGATGTATGGTGTATCTTCACAAAAGAATGGTGGTGTAGCCTTGGAACTTTGGAAGATCTGTGATAAAGTCGACAGCAATGTGTGATCAGGGTCTCTGTGGTGTGGGCAAGGGCAGGAGTTTTCTGACTGGTAAGGTTCATGGGACCTTGGCTTGGGCACAGATGGAGCAGGAAGAAGGGGTATGATGTACATCCGTATGCATGTTGGGCCACCACTATTTGGTTTGCAGAAGTTTATAGGTGTGTCATGTACCAGGGTGACCTGTGGCCAGAGAATTGTGTGCCCATTTGATCAGCTGTATGCGTAGATGGGCTGGGATGAACAACTTGTTGGAAGGGCATGTCCGGGGAATCTGTTGTGCTGGAGTGCAAGCAAGAACTCAGTCCAGTTCCCAGGATATGGCTCCCATAATGCATGACGGGGGAAGAATGCCTTCTTCTGTGTCTGGTGGTTGGCGCAAGAGAGTTTCGGCTTTCATGTTCTTGGAGCCGGGTTGGTAAGAGAGGGTGAACTGGAACATTGTGAAGAACAGAGATCATCGAGCTTGACGAGACTTATGATGTTTAGCTGTTTTGATGTATTCTAGGTTCTTATGGTCATGGAAGATCATGAACGGGTGAAGGGCTCCTTCCAGCCAGTGACACCACTCCTCTAGAGCCAGTTTAATTGCCAGCAGTTCGCTATTCCCAATGTCATAGTTCTGTTCTGCAGGGGGTAGTTTCTTGGAATAGTAGGCCATGGGATGAAGCTTGGGCCTCTCCCGAAAGCGCTGGGACAGGATGGCCCCCACTCCTGTTTCAGAGGCATACACCTCCACAATGAACGGTTTCTTTGGATCCGGGTGTTTCAAGATGGGAGCTGTGGTGAGCACTGGCTTGCACTGTTGGAAGGCTGCTTCAGCAGTGGGATTCCAAGCAAGGTATTTCTGCCCTTTCTTGATCAGGGCAGTCATCGGGTGATCTATCGAGTTGAAACCCTGAATGAAGCACCAATAAGAATTGGTAAAGCCTAGGAATCATTGTAATTCCTTAATGTTTCTGGGTGTGGGCCACTCAATTATAGCAGAGATCTTGGCTGGGTCTATGGATACTCCACCAGGACTAATAATGTATCCCAGGAAGGCAATGGTGCATTGGTGAAAGGCACATTTCTCTCTTTTAATGAACAGTTGGTTCTGGGTTAGACATTGAAGTACTTGATGCACATGGAGGATATGGGTTTCAAGTGACGGGGAGTAGATTAGGATGCCATTGATATACGCAATGATAAATTTACCTATCATGTCTCTTAGAACATTGTTAATAAAAATTTTTAAAGACTGACGGAGCGCAAGAAAGCCCATATGGCATAATCCAGTACTCATAGTGGCCAGGAGGTGCTAAAGGCTGTTTTCCACTTGCCTCCCTTCCTGATGCTTATCAGATTATATGCACTCCTTAGGTCAAATTTCGTGAAAATCTAGCCTGAACGGAATTGTTCAAGGGCCGCTGGAACCAGAGATAATGGATAATGGTACTTGATTGTAATTTATATAAGATATCGCCGAGGTCTCGGTAACAGCTGATAGTCATTAGTACTCTGGAGACTGAGAGCGTGTCAGTGTTCGAAGTTGGGAGTTGTAGTCCATTTCCGCCATGTTTGTAGGTGGCGGTAAATTCTGGGGATTGGAGTTCCGAAACGGAGTGGACATGACAACCAGTAAGTTGGAGACAAATCCAAGTCAATGGAGAAAAGGACTCAAGACCAGACTAGAGTACTATAACCCCACTTGGATGTCATCCTGGTAGCAGATGTGTGTTTACATGTGAAATAAGCTCTGAAATATGTTGCTTACTAAGCTACCTGTACTTTTTAAAAATGTTTTTCTACATTTCAAACTCATTTGTATTTAAGCGGTTTCTAATTTAATTTAATTTAACATTCTTCCCATTAGGGTAGTAAGTAGCATATTGTAATGTGTAGGAAAGATAGATATATTCTTGATATATTCTTGGATGTGCTGTCTTGCTATAAATAAACATTCTATGACTTACTCCCACAGAAGGGCATCAAGCTGTTATCAAATTAAAGAAATTATTGAAAGCCCAATATTGCCATGACATTCATGTCCATGATGAGTATATGTAAACTTCCAACTGCAATTGTAGATAGGTAGATAGATAGATTGATTGATTTGGTAAATCAATTTGGAGTAAAAGTAAATCTGCACTTTTATCCAAAGCGCTTTAAACTGTGTCTCATTCACCCATTCACACACACACCCATGGTAGCAGAGCTGCCATGCAAGGCACTAATTTGCCATCAGGAGCAACTTGTGGTTCACTGTCTTGCCCAAGGACACTTAGGCATGTGGAGTCATGTGGGCTGGGAATCAAACGGCCAACCCTACGATTAGTGGACAACCCGCTCTACCATCTGAGCCACAGCCGATTTAAATGGAATTAAAGTGACAGTGCAGTGCAAACATTCTAAGCCATGAAAAAAAAAACATTGAAGTAAAGTAGTGGTGCGTATGGATATGGATAATGGATGGTGGTAGTTCAACTATCCAATGAGCTTATCTTATAATTGGCTCAGAGCAAATAGTGCCCCAGCACAGTGATGAGCTGTTGTACAGTGTTAATTTAAGCAAAATAGTAACCTATGTACATATTTTGAAAGATATAAGAAAAATGTTTTCTGTCTGCCCCACATTATGTACCAGATGTCACAGAGTAAAAATCAGATGTCAGGTTTAACATGAGGGGAAGTTCTGGTGTCTGACACCTGTCAATTTCTAGTCACACAGTGCTCACTACTGTTTGTGCTGTCTTTTTTCCCCAGAAATTGGATTCAATTGGTTCTTCTGACCTGATGCTAATACTGACTGATTGGCAGCTTTTCTAGATGGGTCTTGGTATATTTGTATTGTAGAAATACATAATTCATGTATTATTTGAGTCCACCATGTTTAGCCTAGTAATAGTAAAGCATGAGATAGATATATTGGAAATGCATTCTAAATTATTAATCTCTTATACAATAATGTGCAAATACAGAGCATCAAATATGAAAGTTCTGCAGGTTTACAGGTATATCACTCTTCTTATAATTCTGGGACCAAAATCAAGTATAAAGTATACAATCAATCAAAGAGAAGGACTATGTAAAAACTACAGGAAGTCTTTTTTTCTTGATTTCTTTTGGTCTATGGCCAGGATCGAAACATGAGTAGACAGCACTGTGGAGTGAATATTCATATTAAAACTGTCTAGCAGAGGTCAAAACCATAAATGAACAGAACACAGCTAGGTAAACTACAAAACACGACACTAAGATAACCAGAGACAACAGAGGACCATTGTGCAGAATCACAAAAATCATAGCAGAGAAAGGCATAGATTAAAGTCCCCATGAAGTTATTTTCACAATTGGCTTTTTAACTCATTTAATGATTTTATAACTTGTGAAAGGAAGGTGGAAAAGCAAGTCTCAACATTAACATATAATTTTCTTGAGAATTACAATTGGGAGTCTAATGCTGCTTTTAGACATTTTCATACTCATGGGTCACATGTACTAGTGTGCCCAACAACACTACAGTTATATTTCAAATTAACCAAAAAGGCGACACAGCAATGTTGAAGCGGTCAAGTAGACAGAGTGTTTCCAACCTTCTGTTTCTAAGCTGCCTACCTACCAGTCTGATGAAATTGGATAGCAGACACATGCTGTCTCACAGAAGTCCTGTGGCCAGGATTGGTGAATTCACACAGGACAGAATTTGGACTGTCCGCAAACAAATAGACAACTCAAAATCTAACATGGTTCACAGACAGGGAGAGACAGATTTTTATGTACAAATATACTTGATGCACAATCAGCCAAATCTTCAATGCTGCATAGCATTAGCATATGATTAGTGTTGTTGATAGCCCCATTGTGGCTAAACCAGCTCATGGTTTCACCTGTTGTTAATGTTAATAATGGGGATATAAGAAATATACAAAATTCAAATACATCTAAAAATAAATATTTATACTACATAAATTCACTGAAAGATCTATAAAATTATAATGTGTAATATGAATTTTTATTGGACAGTAGTAGTAGTGGTGCTTGCTTGAATGTGTTATTTAATAGTTTAAGGTGCAATCCTGATTATTTTGATTGGTTAATCCTATTTCTCACCATAATAGCTTGTAGCCAATTAAATATAATTAAACAAATTAAGGGGACTTGATCATTTGATTTCGGGGTAGTTAAATACTGTCCCTTCCAAAACTATTGGAATGGCAAGGTCAATTAATTTGGTATACACTTAAGACATTCAAGTTTGAGATCAAAAGATGGATATGAGACGAGAGTTTAGGATTTCAGTTTTTATTTCTTGGTATATACATCTAAATATGTTAAACACCATAACATATAGAACCTCTTGAGTCAGACCACCCATTTTTGGGGTGAGCAAAAGTAAAGGAACAGATAAGTCTTAAATAAATTAAAGTAAATAACACTTAATAGTTGGCTTCATATCCCTTGCTTGCAATAACTGTATCAATCCTGCAACTCATTGACAACAAATTGTTGGTTTCTTCTTTTTCATGCTTTTCCAGGCTTTTACCTCAGCCTTTCAGTTGTTGTTTGTTTTGTGTGGTTTCTCCTTTCAGTCTCCTCTTACGGATGTGAAATGCTGCTCAGTTGGGTTAAGGTCTGGTGATTGACTTGGCCAGTCTAAAACCTTCCACTTTTTTCCCCAAATAAAGTAATTTGTTGTGTTGGCAGTGTGTTTTGGATCATTGTGTTGCTGAATGATAAAGTTCCTCCTGATTTATTTGGATGCATTTCTCTGTAAATTGGCATACATAATGTTTTTGTAGACCTCTGGATTCATTCTGTTGCTACCATCATGAGCTACATCATCCATAAAGATTAGTGAGCCTGTTACAGAAGCAACCATGCAAGCCCAAGCCATGACACTACCTACACCATGTTTCACAGATGAGCTTGTAGAGTCGGGGTACTCTATCCTGGACTCGGACTTGAGTCCAATTATGAAGGAAGTCAAATTTGTCACGCACTCTGGTAAATTTGTACTCGAACTTGACATGGACTTTTTTTCATGAAATTTTTCTGAGTACAGTCGAGTCTGGGTCATGTGTAAAATGAAAAGAAGGATAAAAAATAAATAACAACATAAGCAGACATCCCACCTCTCCCGGACGTTCTGGAAGTTTCCCGTTTACTCATAGCGGCTCCCTGATGGCTGCAAATTATATACAATATCCCGGAAATCATCATCCCGGAAATCTATCAGTTTTCTTATTGCGTGGGCTTTAAAGTCGAGCTCTCTCTCTCTTCAGTTCATCCATCAGTTCAGTATACCACTGTAGTTCAGTATCACTGTAGTGTTATGCAGCATCATGGCAGAGTGTCCAAAAGAAAAAAGAAAATACAAAACTCACTTCATCCAGACTACACTAAAGTGTAAACCTGCTTCATAGCGGTCAAAAATAACAACAGTTTTGCAAGTTTTCAACAGAGACTTTTCGATTGCCCACGATGGGTTAGATGATTGTAAAAGACATGTTGAGGTGAGTTTACTAAGTGTCATTTGTTCATTATTTAAACTAGCTGGCTAGCTGCTAAGGAGCTGTGCTATTGATCTCCTACGTGATGAGGCCAAGCTCCCTGTAGACTTGCTTAAAGTTATAATAGAATATAAAAAAAAAGACTAAATAAGTTGAATATAATATAATAGTACATAATAAGTACATATTTTAATATCACATTTAGCATACATATATATATATATATATATATATATATATATATATATATATATATATATGATGAGGTGGGGTTGAAGAGGTGGTGGCGCTACCTTCCTGGAATGAGTTTTTGCAGGGTGGGATGTCAGCATAAAATTAAGATAACAAGAAATTAATGAATGATGTCTCCCTGCCTGACCAGGGGGCTTTCTGTGCACACACACACTTGAAGCGTGTGCACAAAAAGCCACCTCATCGTGCGAGTATCAAATTGAGCTCTCTTCAGTGGCTTATTATGCTTGGACAGTCAAATAAACACACACACATCATGTCAAAATGCAGGTCTCGCCAAGTATTCATGCAAACACAGTCGGTTATGTTTTAAGTGAATGTAAACAGGTGTGGGAAAATCGGAGGTGTGTCAATACAGTCTAATAAACCTGCTGTTGTTTGTGTCATTAATGTTGATCAAACAACAAAAGACAAAGAGAAAATCACTCACTCACTCACTCACTGACTGAATAACTTCAGTTAATTGAATAAGAATCACTGTATATGTCATACAGTGAAGTCTATTTTATTTTACATTTAATTGCTTTATTCAATTTCCATAGTATTCCTTAATTGAATACTACTGGTAGAACTAACTGAGAAAACGTATTATTATCGTGAAATAAGATTGCAGTCATATCACCCACCTCTAAACATCAGCATTTGTTGATTCCAGTCTTGAATTTCATGTAAAATATGAAATGTACTTCTTAATGTAGTAAATATCATAAACCATGCTTATAAATATATATATATTTTTTAATTTTAGGAATTAAAATGAAAAATATTACAAGAACAATAGAAGTAACGCTATTCTGTACTCTCTCTCTCTCAGCCTATATAACTGTGGGGAGAGGCATCAAATAATTGAAATGTCAACTCAAACTGGAGGACACAATATAGTGTGATACAATAACAAAACAGGTTAAATTTCATACACTTGTAATATAATAAAAGCTCTACATACAGCTCTATATAATTTTTTTCTTTGAAACCATTTTTTGATAGGAAACTAGTTGAGGTGCTGATGACATAAAAAATATTAAAATGCCATTTAAAAATATTAAATGACAAGATGTAATGGTGGTATTTTTTGTTACATTTATGTACATTTATGTACATTTATGCCATTGGTTTGTGAAGGTTAAAATATTAATTTAACAGCTCAGTGTTGAGTTTACAATTGCAATTTCAAATCTTTTTTCAATTTAATTATTTTCTGGACTCAGCCAGGATCGACTCGGACTCGGTCATTAAGCACTCAGATTTGAGTCCAACTCGGCCCCTTTTGGACTTGGACTTGGTTAAGGACTTGGTCTCGACTCAAACTTGACAAGGGTGGACTTTATGAGTTTGTATGCTTTGGATCATGGGTAGATCCTTTCTTTCTCCACATTTTGGCCTTTCCACTACTTTGGTAGAGGTTAATCTTGGTTCCAGAACCAATGTTACATATGAACAAAAAGCTTATTTGAACAACTTGTTGTTCATAGTCTCTGTTTCATAGCCTTCAAATAAAACAGTGAACACATAAAACATGTCAAACTAACTAAAAGCTGAAGAGATAATGAGAAATTAAAATGATGACCATATAAGAATTGTTGAAAGTCAAAAGGGCACGATAGATACTCAGAGTGTGGTAAATCAAAAGACTAATAACTAGAGTGTACATGACATTATGAAAATTAGTTTATGAACAAACAAAGCAGCAAAAAATACTTTTAATGATTTATTTCAGCTATTCGTAAACTCTCCACCTTGATTCATGTCCCTGACATTTCATAAAAACGACAGCTCAAGCCCTACAATGACTTCATTTATCTCAGTATATTTTTTCCTTATAATTTTCTCTACTGTTCTAATTACCATGCCTTAGGCTGAAACTAGAGAAGAGAAAGAAATTAAAACAATAGAGAAAGAAAATCTAGACATGGCTAAGGCTGGCTAAGGCTAGACTGCTAGGTCTCTTTCCGAATATTGCTGGAATGAGATGAAGTCCTTTCTGTCATTTGGTTTAAAACAATGTGCCTTTTCCCCGGGGCATGTTGTCCAAATTATTTGATGTTTAAATGGGTTGGCCCTTAGAAATCCTTACTTTCTGCTTTCACAGGGTTTGCTAATGAAATTGGCATATAGGTAATAGTGACTGGTTTTTGTACGATAATGAATGGAGAAAATAGAGATTTTGTAAGCAGACGGTAGATAAAAGACATGAAAGTGAACAATTAATCTAAAATAAGCAATTGATTATGGGTTTAGCTGATGACAAAAACAATCAAGAGAGACTCATTTTGGATTTCAATAGGTTTCTATCCAAAAGTGAAAAAAGACACCATTATTTTCATCCATTGTGAGTACATAGTTTAATACAGAATGGCTGCAGAGGTCACTCAAAGGGACAAAAAAAATTCTCCATTGTACTTTGCTGAAGTTAGTGTGTTTGTTAAGTACTTGATTTTTTAACAGTATAATATCAATGTATTATAGTTACTTTAAAAATATCTAATAAAAATAGACAGCGTAGAGTCATGCAATGCTCTATACTGCAAATGCAATATTCTGAGCTAATGGATTAGTAATAAAAGCATGAGGGATTACCTGATTAGAAAACATAATTTTCTGGGCATATCAGTACAGAGTCCATAACACAGAGACCAATTATAACTGGAATGATCAGGTGAAAATATAAGTGCATCACTGATTTTCCCCCATAGACAGCAAGGGACTAACAATGAAATACATCATTCATGTACCATATATATGTATTTCTGCACCTTAGACAAAAAAATTAATTGCCACCCCATAAAACATCAATCAATGTTATAAATATGTCACTCCTACTAATATATGTGGTAGAGGAGCAGAGAGAAGGAAATCCCTATAGTATCCATGTCAGTTTGCCTTAGCTTTAGGTAAAATCCAATGCTTGTATATCAAACTTGGTCTGATTGAGTCTCTTCCATTTGCTAAAAATGTTATCTGGACTTTTATATAGACTTACAGAAGCAAATTGAAATTGATGGAATAGGTTTCCATCGACGTGTGGCATCTGTTCATATATGCATGAGCAGCTAAGCCAAAACAGGTTTCTTTATTAATGGACTGACACAAAACTCCATCAACAAATAATATCCACTGGCACCTGGTCAAGATTGGATTTTTACATTAATGTCAAAACTCATTTTAAGCTCCCTATTTGCCAACATTCCAATTTTAGTATGTGTTTGTAGATGTTTGGAGAAAAAAGCACATGTGGCTATAAGAATTCATAATGTTTTATATAAAATTATATTTAAAATTATTATGTTATCATTCAAAAATTTGAATCTCTTATGTTACACATACATGGAAATTATCTTGGTGAGTGCACACATGTACAGTGCCCTCCACTAATATTGGCACCCTTATTAAATATGAGCAAAGAAGTCTGTGAAAAATTGTCTTTATTGTTTAACCTTTTGATGTTTTGTTAAAAAATTCACAAAAATACTCTGCTCTCGTGGATGTCAAACAATTACAAATAAAGCAAAGGTTTATAAAAAAAAAAAGAAGCTTTGTTAAATATAGGTGTGCAACTATTATTGGCACCCTGATAGTCAATACTTTATGCTACCTCCCTTTGCCAAGATAACAGCTCTGAGTCTTCTCCTATAATGCCTGATGAGGTTGGAGAAGACATGGCAAGGGGTCTGAGACCATTCCTCCATACAGAATCTCTCCAGATCCTTCAAATTTCAAGGTCCATGCAGGTGGACTCTCCTCTTCAGTTCACCCCACAGGTTTTCTATGGGTTTCAAGTCAGGGAACTGGGATGGCCATGGCAGGACCTTGATTTTGTGGACAGTAAACCATTTTTGTGTTGATTTTGATGTGTGTTTTGGATCATTGTCCTGCTGGAAGATCCAAGAGGCAGTCAGGTTTTCATTTAATACCTGTTGATATTTTTGATATAGTCCATGATGCCATGTATTCTAACAAAATGTCCAGGTCCTCTGGCAGAAAAACAGCCCCTAAGCATTAAAGAGCCACTGCCATATTTAACAATGTGTATTAGGTACTTTTCCATATGGTGTGCCAAAACCACCTCTGGTGTTTAAAAAAAAAAAAAAAAAAAAAAAAACCTTCCAAACAACTTGTGTTGATGTAGGTGACTTCAGATTGTAGTTTAGGACAGAGGTTCCCAAACTTTTCCACATTAAAAATACAGACTTCTGAATATACCACCCCCCCCCTTTTTTTAAATTAATAATTACATCTTACATCTTTACATTACATTACATTAGGAATTGATTGTGTGTGTGTGTGTGTGTGTGTGTGTGTGTGTGTGTGTGTGTGTGTGTGGTTGTCTGAGAGTGAAAAAGAGAAAACATACTAGTGGGAGGGATGGGCACACCAAATTGTTGAGGCCCCCCTGCCCCCCCCCCCCTCTTTGAAAACCACTGGTTTAGGAGACTTTCTGACCCCAAGACACAACTAACTTCTACAATTCTCCAGCTGTAATCCTTGGAGATTTTTTTGGCCACTCAAACCATCTTCTTCACAGTGCTTTGAGACGATATAGGCACATGTCCAATTCCAGGTTGATTCATAACATTTCCAGTTGACTGGAACTTCTTAATTATTGCCCTGATGGTGAAAATGGGCATTTTCAATGCTTTTGCTATATTCTTATAGCCACTTCCCATTTTGTGAAGCTCAAGAACTTTTTGCAGCACATAACAGCTATATTCCTTGGTCTTACCCATTGTTAAGAATGACTAAGGGAATTTGCCCTATGTGTTACCTCATATTTATACCCCTGTGAAACAGTAAGTCATGGTTGAACAATTGCCTGTTCCTAGTTACCTGGATGTACTAAAATGTTAAAAATCAATGGGAATATATTGCAAATATATTTTTCTCATATGAATTCATGGGGTGCCAATAATTGTTTCACACCCTTATTTAACAAATATTTTTTTTCATAAACCTGTGTTGTGTTTGCAATTGTTTGATATCCTTTTATGAATCTTGTACTATTGTGCAGGATGCATTGTGCTGCTACAGTAAGAGAGGCAGAAATAATAGTTAATAAAAATGTGCAAGGTGTCCGCTGTGGATCGTGAACACCCCACCTTTGGGGAAAAGTGTGACTCGAATCAGAATCTACCTATATCTACCTATAATACTGTATATGCATTAGCTTGCATTAGTTTGCATACCCTTAATAAAAAAAAAAAATGAAGAAAGCAAAAAAAATGAAAATAAAAACAAAAATAAACTTGCAATACACCAACAAAACAACACATAAAGAACCTTTGCCATCTATTTCTGATTCTTTTAATGCAAATTTTCTGGTGATTTTGCATTAGACTGTTGTTTTGCTTTATCAAATAAAACATGTTAAAGTCTCCAAGATGCTTACCCACTAAATTAGGCAAAAGCCCAATGGAGTGGCAGTTCAAATCTAACTTTCTTTGTTTCTTTCTTTACAAAGCTTACATATTTAAGTACAATCCCACACTCAAATGGTGTAAGACAAAAATCCATTCTATAAGCTTGCCCATTGTGAAAAGGATATTAATGACCAAGCTAGAAAGAAATTTGCTCCAAGTAAGCAATGACATAAAAGAAAGGCTCAAGGTGTATTGATTTGAGCTAGTTGAATCTTAAAGGTTATAGTGTTTCACATTCTGCCTTATTATCATCTTAATGTCTTGAGAATATTTTGATATTAAAGAAATTATTGCATTGTTGTTGTTTTTTTGGCATACAAAAAAGTCCTATTTGAGTCAAATAAGGAAAGTTCATGTTTACTTGCTGAATTCAACTATATAAAGCATTACACAAGAATAGAACCTCTTGAAATGCAGGACCTAAGAAATTTGGTCCATCCAATTTTGGATAACAAATCTATGTAAACCCATGTTATTAATCTAATATCTGGGTCAAATTCACACCTGTACAGAAAACCCAGTGGTTTAGCTAGAGTGTTGAGATAAATAGAAGTGTCATGGTGCAATCTATTTTACACAATTGTATATACAGTAGCTTTTTTGTGTTTTGGGTATAATTCATTTCGTTATGATATTTATCAATTTTCCCCATATGTACAGTACTCAGTATTTACATATTATTGTTTACTATGTTATGTGTTGATTGAAATCCAATAATATTGCCCAAGTTTTGTGAAATTACTTTTTTTTTTGAGACAATACTTTTCTATAACACATAATAATGCATGTACTGTAGTTGCTGTGAAGGAAGCAGGATTTCCTTGCACTGTAAGTACAATTTAAACGCATGTATTATATGCAATTGGCTTCTCACCATTTCAGCTCTTATTGAACTCTGTTAGAGACTTCTTAACAAAAGGGTCTGTAATCACATGTAATTATAATGGTTATCTCACAAGAACCAGGGGAAAATGAAAGGTCTTTGATGATGGGTTGTATTGTGTACTTTATACTTGGTTTTCAGTGACAGGTGGGTGCTTGGCCTCTTAAATTGTACTGGGGAAGTTCTGTCCCTTCTAGCAGTTATCTCACCAAAAAGCTAAAAGCTGAAGCCAAGAAAGGACTTTATCTTAAGTAGGGAAGCCTGTATCCATTTGACCAAAATGTATAGTAACAATCATGGACTCAAAAGTATGTAAAATCTGAATTCATTTGAGTGTTTGTGTTAATCACATCCAAAATGTCCTTAACACATAACACACAAATTAAGTAACTTCATTTTTCTTTTTAGCTAAAATTCTATTAGCCTCAGCCACAGACACTCTATCCAAAGTCAAATGAGTCTCTACATGATTAAAAAAAAAAAAATTAAGTCGCATCTTAAAAACAATAACCTCTGGAATGTTCAAATGAGTCCTATTCAATAGTCTCATCCAATAAAAAAAGTGATCAGGTTCCACCCTGAAACATGAGCATAAACTGACCAAGGCTTTGCCCTCAATGTGCTTTTCTGAGTAATCCACACACATAATGATGAAGTAAGAGATTCCTCATGGAGGACTAGGAGGCTCACCTACAGCCCTGTATATGCAATTAAGTGCACTAAACTAGCACTCACCCTCATTCTGAGTAAACACAGCACATGAATTTCCACTAAAAATTTAATAAGAGACTAATGTCTGCCTTTGTAGGTTCACACACACACACATAGAGAGAGGGAGACAGAGAGAGAGAGAGAGTGAGAGAGAGAGATAGCAGGTAGGCTGGTCTTCTAGGAAAATGCTTTTAAAGAAGACCAATTGGTTTAGGGAGTTGAGGCCACAGCAGGTGTTGTTCGGACATGAGTACGAGTTGTCATGCTTTGTGTCAGCTAAATAATTAGGAGTGAAATGGAGTATGTACGCTACCTGGGGGATGGCTGCACTGGGATCAGAGAACAGGGCATATCCTGACATGCTAATGATGCTGAGCGAAATCTCTACAACAGCCTATTTTCCCTGCAAGCTAGGTGGCTATAGGTAGCTGCTTTAGGCCAAGTGTCAAGGGTTGGACAGTGCCTCCTGCAGACACTAATCCATGCCTGTCTGTTCATGCAGCTTATCGTGAACTTATTATTATTCTCACATTCAGTAGAGGCTTTCGTCTCTTTGAATTCTCTTTGAGGTCATGGCCACTCCACTAGCAGAAATAGATCCCAAAGAAGTCACATTCTAGCTCACAGTGATTTGTACATTCTTGTTAGGTGCTTTAGGTGAAATGTCACTAACACTACTGTTGTAACGTTTCGAACTAGGAAGTGGAATTTTATGTGACAAACACAGACAAGCGAAGTGATACACAGTGGAATGTTCCAATGCGTTTATACTAAATATAAGCACTCTTGGAATGGCGATTGACCAATCAAATTAGTGGACCAGAATTAACTGTTGTAAAAAAATAATGTGAATTGTTAGGTGTACAGTGGTGCTTGAAAGTTTGTGAACGATTTAGAATGTTCTATATATCTGCATAAATATGACTTAAACATCATCACAAGTCCTAAAAGTAGATAGTTTTCCTTAAATAAATTGTTAAATTGGACTTGATATTTATGCAGATATATAGAAAGTTCTAAAGGGTTCACAAACTTTAAAATACCACTGTAAGTGTCTGTGAGAATGGAACAATAAATAAATATGCAAAATTGAACATGACTTGTATTATGCTAACCGATTTTTGCCATTTGATCTCCCTACTTCAATACTGAATGTCAATTATTGCATTACTAGAAATATAATTATAATATTATCTAAGTATTCTGTGTTTTGAGTGTTTTCCCCAACATAGTTTTCTGTGTGTACTAAGATTATATTTTCTCAAAACTTTCAATCATTCATTCATCTTCAGTAGCTGCTTTTCCTATGGTTGAGTCAAGAATACAGCCATTCATCACAGGATACCATGCACACATACATACACACTCATTCATGCCTAGAATATCCTTGCTTCATATTCCTTAAAATAAAACATATAAAACATACAGTGCACAAAATTAACGTTTGTGTGAGTGGAAATTGCTTCAGTGCACAAGCTCTTTTGATGCTCACAGGTCTTAAAACAAATTGACAACTTTCTGTACTTCAGAGCTTTAAAAAATATTTGTCTTGTTTAAGAAAAATCATTAATTTTACCCATCAATATACATGAAGTAGCTCTAATTTTTTTTCTTATGTGTTACCAAATAGATTATCCACACACATAATGGACACAAATATTCAGATAAAACAGGCAAGTTGACTCAAGAAGGGTGTTTTATATATACAATGATGAAAGAAGAAAGGGAAGGAGGGAAAAGACAGACCCAGGTGGTTGTGCCTGAGGTGGGTGTAGTGGTAGCATTACGGTGTGAGGCAGCTGTTTGCACATGGATTAGGTTCTGACTACCGAGCTGGCTTCCTCGGGGGTATCTGAGTAGGAAGAACAGAGAAATGAAAATTAATGCACAAATTAGACACACTGTAGCACATATGTTAGCTCCTTCTTTTTTTGCTGTTTTTTGTATTTTATCCCATTCTCTATCAGCTGCCAGCTGGGAAGGTTTGAAGTGATCAGTGGTTTCCAACCATGGGTGATTGAACTTGGTCATGCTTTGGATTCAAATCGCCATCATTTTTGCTTATGGATCTGTTGTGGGAGTGTTGGAGCCATTGTATGTGGGTTACCATGGGACATGGTAGCTCATAGGTTAAGGCTCATTGCTTGTGATTATATAAAAAGAGCACAACATGTCGTTCATCATATATCACACTATTGTTCTAATTTATGTGTTACCTGGAAAAATTATTCAGCCTTCATCTAGGACCCTGAGTAGTTTGTTGCCTGAGAGCAACACTATCCTACAAAGGTAATAAATCATAGAGAATATATATATATATATATATATATATATATATATATATATATATATATATATATATATATATATATATATATATATATATAATCAGTGAGTGCAGAAATTACAAATTTAATATATGTGCCAAAATGTGTTAAGGACTGATAAGAATATAATCCAAGGTCACTTCAAGGTTTGAAGGTTTGTTTGGACAAATCTAAATCAGCATTAATTTTTGTTCTCTATGAAACTTCTAATTAAAATTACAAATTATAAAGATGCAATTTTATGAGACTATTTAATAAAACATACTTGTGCTTGCTTCTACAGAATAACACCTACACATGAGTTTTCTTTCAATTCTTCTTTCTTCATTCTTTCAGGTTGACTCTACTCAGAATCTGAGGGAATGGTCTAACAGTCCTAACATGAAAATCCTTATCTTATAGTTTTTACATGTAATGCATATCTAATCAATTTACATGTATTACCTCCTGTATTCCTGTATTACTGAAGTTACTCTTTGCATAACTTTGCCACTAGGCAACAAAATCTTTTGTTGTTGTTGTTGTTATTTTGTTTCATTTATGTACAGGAAGCCTAAGCTTACCAAACCATATTAAACAAAGTAATTGAGACATTCATGCACACATTTATATTTATTCACAGTTTGAATTTGCTAAACAATGACCAGTGATCACACCATGAGTGTGCTTAATAAAAGAATATCCTACCTTCAAAATGATGCATGATAGCAACTTACGTTATTGGACATATGCTGAAGTAATTTGGTTTAATAATTTGAAGAAATTGTACAGTGTAAAGAATGAATGAATGAATGAAAAGAGAGAGAGAGAGAGAGAGAGAGAGAGAGAGAGAGAGAGCGAGAACAAGAACAAGAGACAGATAGAGACTTTTTAAACATTTAATTTGGCTATATTGTGGCTGGAATTATGACCATTGAATTACATTAGCCTGTAATTAGGCTGCTTTGGCCAGAGGCCGTTCTCATATTTTATGTGTAATATAATCAACTGGTCATGTTCCACTATAATAAATCATAAACTTTATTATTTTCCTTTCGCCTCCACAGCTGCGCCCTGCAGTTGGCATAGTCTTACAATGTAGATATGTGTTCTCGATCATTAGCCACAAAAACAAGAAGAAGAAGAAGAAGAAGAAGAAGAAGAAGAAGAAGAAGAAGAAGAAGAATTGGATGAAGTTGGAAGTGTTTGACAGGTTCCGTGTCAGTGCTAGTACCTCAGTGTTGCCAGTACCTATTAAAAGAACGCACATTAACTCTTGCATGACTAACAAATCAGAATGTACACTGTAGTTAATTAAAGCTCATGGCTGATAACTGTACTAATTTTATCCTAGTCATTGGAAGGTAAAACAGAATGATTGGTAAGGAGGTCTGAACAGGGACAGATGAAACAAATATACAGGAACAGGGAATCGGAGACAGACCACACTTACAGTGTAGTGAAAATAATACAACTGGGCCAGGTTTAATAAAAAGTGCATTTCACCCTGTGGTAGGTGTAGTAAGGGTTCTATAACAGTTTCTCTTATCCTGAAAAAATACAAATGATAGCTCATTGTTTAAAGCTCATTGCTAGTTATTTGAAGGTTGTTAGTTTGAATCACAGGAATTCAACTGAACAGTATTTTATTATTCAATGAAACTTAACCCTCATGTCCAGCATTGTATCCTTTTTCAGTTGTGTTGTTTTGGATCAAATGATATGCAAAATGATATAAATTGAAATATTTTTTTAATAAAATAAAAATATTAAAATATGTGTATAATATGTGCCACTATAGGAATTACTACGGTGAGCCTATTTCTAAAGATTAAAACTAGCATGCATTGGGTGCTGGAGCAGGTTCTACAGCAGTTGCTCTCATTCTGTAGAAATGCAAATAATATGAGATGCAATGCTATTACTGCTACAATGATGGAGGGCAATTTACTGAGCAATTTGAAATACAATTGATCCCACAGCCTTGACTGAGCACCACTTGGAAGACTGTAGTGACATGTTTCAAAGTAAGATCTGACTAACTGACAGGACATAGTGACTCTTTCTGTACCATCACTAAAATACAAAGACTAATCCTGACAAACTGCTTGTGTGTGTGTGTGTGTGTGTGTGTGTGTGTGTGTGTGTGTGTGTGTATTTGTGTATTTGTGTGTGTCCAGTTCATGAGCAGCTACCATTATTTTCCATATTATATTGTACCAAATTGACTACTCTGTCCACAGGAGTCACAAAACATTTCTGCCTTTGTTCATTTAAACCTTGTCCAAACCTCATCACATTAGGCAGTTTTATTATAGTTTCCCCCCTGCTAGGCAGTACTACTGTCTAAGAATCCAATCCAATCATAATGTCTGGGCTTTATTTTGCAATATGATAGTGGCCTGTCACCTTTTATTATCCGGATTTGAGCTTCTGGGATCCTCTGCCCACACACCTGGGCTGGAAGCTGACTGTCTACCACAACAATAATGTGTGTGTGTGTGTGTGTGCGTGTGTGTGTGCATATGTAACAACAAATTTGTGATATGTGCGCATATGTATATTTGTTCAAGCTAATATCGCTACTAAAAATCTCTGGCAACAGTTGTGTTCATACAATGTCAAATCAGTGCTGAATTATTGACCTGCTACTTGTCAGAACATCATATGAGTCAGCTGGTTTGATTTGGCATCAATATGGCAGCAATTTCCCAGCCCCAAATGGGTATAAACTGCTGTACATAATGCCTTGGTGCTATGAAAGCATAGTATTATGCACTACTCAAAACAGTAGACTGACACTAAGTGCCTCTCACCCATACCTCAAGTCTGGCTTTCACTCTCAAATCTCCACCCCTCTAATTGTCATCAGTGCTTACCAGAAAGTGCAGAGTATTGCAATGCCTTCCTATGCCACCTCCCAACTTTTGTATGTTTGTAATGTTTAGAATGAAGCAGCAGAGGCAAAGCTAGAGATGACCAACTGCCAAAAACACAGTGACTAAAATTGCACTGTGTAATTATTATTTTTTTTTTTTTAATGAATAGGTTAAACCAACACTGTCTCACATTTTCAAACTCATAATACTTAACACAAGCGTACTTGCTTATAAATACATATGGTTAGAATGAAGGTCACAGGTGAATCTATTGAAATTATTCTTGCCTGTTAAAATTCATATACATTTTGCATGAGATAGGTTTGGCTGCACAGATTACAGTCTATATCATGAAAAAACATGGGAACAGGAATTAATTAAACAGAATCTCATTATTTATATATAAAGTGAAACATGACAGAATTTTTTTATGTCTGCAGGAAATTATTCAATGCAACAATGAGGGGAGAAAAAAAAAATAAGCCATTGTACAAAGACAGGAAAATACACTTGTGTGACCTTGTGTATCAGCTGAAAGGAAAACCAGATTATGTTCAGAAATAACACTGCAGCATCAGATTTTGAATGCCAGGTTTTGAAAAGCTAGCCTTACATTTACATACAGTACTGTTCAAAAGTCATAGGTACATGTACGTAAAGAAATACTGTAAAGCAAAGATGCCTTCAAAAATAACGAAATTAAACATTTTCTACATAAAAACTTCTATAAGCAGCAGTAAACAGCACTAAACTTAAAAAAAGTGAATATTTGCCATGAAAACCCTTTGCCTTTAAAATTAATCAGTAGTCTCGGGTACATTTAGTGCAGTTTTGTAAGGTTGGTAAGTTTTTCTAAGTATCTTTGAGACCTGAGTCCAGAGTTTTTTTCATGCAATCCCTGACAGCCAGCATTCTTTTTTTTCCAGAAAAGTGGTCTCTTACATAATATGTTACCTTCTTTACTGACATGCAAACATTTTGTGCTAATTTCCATTGGAAATGCAATGCTTAGAAATCATAATAAACAAATTAGTATGAAAAAAATGAGGGTGTCAAAGACTTTTGCACTGTTTATCATGGAACATATATCACAAAATACAGTATATATACAGTACAGAAGTACAGTATATTGCCAAATGTTTGTGGATGCCTGACAATAACACTCATATGCTTTTTGAACATCCCATTCCAGAGTTAGTCCCCCGTTTTACTGTTACAATATCCTCAATTCTTCTGGGAAGGCTTTCCAATAGATTTTGGAGCATGGCTGTTGGGATTTGTGCTCATTCATCCACAAGAGGTCAGGCACTGATGTCAGGTGAGGAGGTCTGGGGTGCAGTCAGCATTCCAGTTCATCCCAAAGGTGTTCAGTGGGGTTGAGGTCAGGGCTCTGTGCGGGCCACTTGAGTTCTTCTACTCCAACCCTGACAAACCATGTGTTCTTGGCGCTTGCTTCATACACAGGTACATTGTCATGCTGGAACAGGTTTGGGCCTCTTAGTTCCAGGGAGGGAAATGGCATACAAAGACATCGTATACCATTGTGTGCTTCCAACTTTGCGGTAATAGTTTGGTGAAGAACCACATATAGGTGTGATGGTCATGTGACCACAAACTTTTGGCCATAAAGTGTTCCACATAAAATAAAGCTTGCACTTGTTTTCTCGGATTGCAGAATATAATCTAAAACCAAAAAAGCAGTTTTTAAAGCAGTAATATTCACATTGTTAGATAAAAAGCTGGTGTCATGAAGGTAAAATATCAATTCCTCTGCAAGAAGTGTTCTGCTGTTAAAATGTAATATCTGGAAGCAAATTGTCTATTGGTATAATGCGTTGATTAAGTCTTGAATGTAGAGCTAAATGTGCCTTTGAAATTGTGTTATTAACTGAGGGCAAGGTTTCATATATTTGGTCATGATGAGGAAGAAAAAACACATTTTAATCCAGAGCTTTAATGGAAGACTGTCACAGTCAAGCTTGACCAAGGAGGACAGAAAACCTCATCACAGAATTTTTTTTTTTACTAAATTATTTCTTTTCAATTAGATGTCCATAGCTTCTTCAATACAGTTAATTTGAACGTAAATTACTCTGTTCTCAGTATCCTTGGTTTGATAAGAAATTGATTTGAAAGTTTTGACCTGAGCCTGCTATGTCCACAGGAAAACAGAACCCATTAAACAGCACTTTATGACGATCCCTTGCAGTTAGCTATCTCTGAGTTTAAGTGAGAAAAAAGTTAAAGTGAGAAAACAAGCCAAAATATTCTCAATTGCATATAGCATCAGTGAAGTCCACTAATATTGGCACCCGTGGTAAATATGAGCAAAGGAGGCTGTGAAAAATTGTCTTTATTGTTTAACCTTTTGATCTTTTGTTAAAAAATAAAATCACAAAAATATTCTGCTCTCATGGATATCAAACAATTGCAAATGTGACAAGTTGAAATGTGTTAAGTTAAATAGTCAAATGTTTAAAAAAAAAAAAAAAGAGTGTTTATTTTTCGTTGTTATTCCATTTTTATGTGTTAGTGCGTTGATGATCCAAGTAAGTATAACGCTGATCAGTCATCTATTAGGATGGTCTGAATCCTGCACTCTGGGATCGATTGCTTTAGTCTCTGCCCAAATACCTGGAGGAAAAGCGGGGTTTTTTCCATTCGAGTAAAGCTCTCGTGGAAGTAATACCGACTGTCATGTTTGTGACTTATTTCTCCTCTATATAGATAGGGGGACAACACAAATACAACACAAGTTTATCCAAAAATATATATATATTTGTTAAAAATAGGTGTGCAACAATTATTAGCACCCTTTTAGTCAATACTTTGTGCTACATCCCTTTGCCAAGATAACAGCTCTGAGTCTTCTATAATGCCTGATGAGGATGGAGAATACATGGAAAGGGGTCTGAGACCATTCCTCCATACAGAATCTCTCCAGATCCTTCAAATTGAGGTCCAAACTGGTGGATTCTCCTTTTCAGTTCAGCCCACAGGTTTTCTCTGGGTTTCAAATCAGGGGACTGGGATGGCCATGGCAGGACTTTGGATTTGTGGTCAGTAAATAATCTTTGTGTTGATATTGATGTATTTTTTGGATCATTGTCCCATTTTAAGCTTTCTGGCAGAGGCAGTCAGGTTTTCATTTAATATCTGTTGATATTTGATAGAGTCCATGATGCCATGTATCCTAATAAAGTGTCCAGGTCCTCTGGCAGAAAAACAGCCCCGAAATATTAAAGAACCACCACCATATTTAACCATGGGTATGAGGTATTTTTCCATATGGCAACCTCTCTGTGTATGCCAATACCACCTCTGGTGTTTATTGCCAAAAAGCTCTATTTTGGTTTCATCTGACCAGAGAACCCGATCCCATTTGAAGTTCCAGTAGTATCTGGCAAAATGAAGACACTGAGTTTGTTTTTGGATGCGATTAGAGGC